>NC_142809.1:16256888-16556888 GCF_049724085.1 Artemia sp. Qi Xiang Cuo | reverse complement strand
CCTTGGAACATATAAGGTTTTTATAGAAAGTTTTGTCGTAGAAGCTTCAAAGAGAGCTGATTCGATTGGAAATGGAGAGGGCTAGTGCCTTTTTTATTAGTCCAAAGTGATCAGGGCAAATGCACCCCCCCCCATGCCTATCATTTCCCCAAACACTTAAAATCAAAATTTCTGAGATACCCATTTTATTCAGCGTATGAGAAAGGTCTGGAAATTATGTTTTTGAGGATAAAAAATCCCCCCAACCCTCACGGCAAGGGTTGTAAGTTATGTCCTGGGGACATGAAAGGTTATTTGTAGAAAGCGTAGTCATATAAACTTCGGAGGGGGCTCATTTTATTGGTAATCAGACGCTCTGGTGCTCTTTTTAATAGTCAAAGTGATCGGAGGGTCAGCTCCCACTCTCCCTCCCCACACGAACGTCGTATTGTCGCAAAATGTATTTATTAGCAATTTTTAGATATCCAATCTATTCAAAATAGTCTAAATATCATATAACAAGAGGCTTTGGGGGGTTGAAACAAACCCAAGAGATTAGAGGCAAGGGTTGTAAGTTATGCCCTTACAACCCTATATATATATATATATATATATATATATATATATATATATATATATATATATATATATATATATATATATATATAGTAATTTATTAAAATCTTTTTTAAGGATTTCACACACTTCAATTATTTCACAGTCTAATATTTTACTGCATTTTGATCCTACAAGACGATAAATGGCGGTGGAATTCGTTGAAATAGAATAAATTCAACTTCTATGTAATGTTATTTGACTATGATCATATTTGGTTCGTTTTTGGTTAATCTACCTGCAAAGTTTTTATATTCTTTTTAGAAAACTATCTTTCCTCATAAAATCAGCAGAAGGAGATGTCAGCAGTTTTAGCTATTGAGTAAAAGATATTTCGACCTTCCATAAAAAAAAGCTTGAAGAATTATCTTGAGTCAAGTTTTCCAAACACGTTAATGCGCAACAATTCGGAGTAGATATTCCAAAAAGTTCAGTAGAGAAAAAAGGGGAACAGTATAGAGAAATTTGTAGAAAAAAAACAAGACAATAAAAATGACTTTGGCTGGTTTTTATTTCCACTCGAAATCCGCTTTTGGTCCCAGCATTCCAGAAGTAAAGCAATTTAGTTTTTTTTGCTTTTTAGGCACAACTATAGACATCAGGGAATCTCAAACAATTTCAATACATACTTTTTAGTGTCAAGATTCATACTAGACAATTTGGGCACAAAATCACAAAGTCTTTGTGATAGATGAAAAGAAGTCGTCCTTAAAATGTTAAAAATGCTTAATTTTCATTTAACTTCAGATTACTTTATGCATTTAAGGAACTGATTGGGGGGGAGCAATTTTCTTAGTTTTGAAGGACTTTTAACTGGCTCTACTCGATTATAATAACATTTGATAGATAACTAATAAACTAACTAATTATATATATTCAGGATCAGCATCAACCCCCTCCCAGGTTGGGAGGGACATTTTCTCAGTTCTGAAGTGCTTCTAATTTGCTATACTAAATTATCATTTTTTTTTACAGACTAAATTAGCGTCTGAACTATCTGTAGACTCGATTCCAACAATATTGGACAGGAACTTTTGAAGCTCTGGAGGAAAAGAGTTGATGGATACTCTAACCATCAAATGAGGCTTCGTTAAGGATAGTCCCAACTGTTTGAGGATTTGTTGGCGCTTAATCACCTTTTCTTGACTTCTTGTTGTGTGGACAAGTACTCCTGTGCTTACACCTGCAATATCAAGCATTGCAAAGAAGATTGCAAGTGGCCAGCGCTGACAGTGACGGCTGGAAGTGTAGTTGGCATATTTTTGATCTAAACTTTCAACGCCAGATTTATTTACGTTGTAAAACACGACTATCTCCGGCTTGCCTGATTTTGATCTATCGTGCTTGTGTTCTGCGTTGATCAGATCACAGATACTGCTTTGCTCTTCTTAAGCACATACGATACAATAGTCTTCTTCTGAGCAAAGCCAAAGATTGAGGAACAAGGCTTACGATTCCTATGCGGAAAAAACGCTGCTTTTGAGCTCGCGCTTGTTCTTCCTGAGAGTTCCAACGTAGGTAGTATTCTTTCTGTTCAGCTCGTCAATCAACTAAATCGAGGAGTACCAGTTATCCGCGGTTATGTTTCTGTTTGTGTTTAAGACCGGCACAGCCAGATTTCAAAGCGGTGCGAATAGGAATGGACATAGACTATGTGCCTACCATCTTGGTGTTTTTGCCACAATATATGAAGACATAGAATAAGTATTAGGTGCGGGAATCAGTCACATACTGTATTTCTAGTCCGTACTTGGCTGGCTTCGAAGGGATGTACATTCTGAATGCACATCGACCCCTGAAGGGAACGAGCATTTCGTTGATTGTCAAATACTCAGACGGGGTGAAGTTCTTGCTGCATTCTGTAATCAAAGCACTAAACAGATCTCTGATAGGAGCTAAATGATCTTGACGTTGTTGATTCTGAAAATCATTAAAGAGCAAGCAACGCTCGTTAACAGAAACCTTTTGACACTCATGGTTGCTCCAAATATATCTCGGCCGGCCCCGTCAGCTGCAAAGAGACTTTGAGCATCTTCTCCGAATTTGAACACTCCTGCTAGGTATAGCAGACCAATGCAGGCTCTCATTTCGATGTAGTCTACAGACTTTGTAAACGAAGTCTTTTTCAGTTGACTGAGCTTGTACTTGGCTCGACAGAGTTCAATCTTTTCGTTGGTATGCTTCACAATTTTGTCGACCTTTTCCTTAGTGAACAGGTTGTTCCAGACTTCTTCCGGGGACAGCTTCCGTTCTACCCTGGAGGGCCCTCAATCACCAGGTAGCCGTGATGCTATATTGGAAGAGCGAGTACGTACAGTTAGCGGTGGCTGCTTAGACCATTTTGTTCTACCGTCTCTACCGGTAAACACACCCACGGGCTTCTTCCACCGCCATGTAAGAGGAACGTCATCTTAGTCTAACGTGCTTGACGGAAAAATTTCATATACTCTTCTCTGACATACAGAGTATAACTTCATGTTGGTTCCCATACATTAGTGCTCTGGCTCAAGGGTAACTGAAAACCATCCTTTTTTTTGGCTATTTTAGGAATCTTTTACATCTCAATTAAACATCAACTATGAAACAACTCCCTTCAGTGATATCTGCTTTAACGGAGTTCCATTCGAAAGCAGAAACACGGCTTAAGGAAACAAAAACTTGACGGATCAATTCCAGATAGTCTTCTCTGACATAGACGGTAAAACTGAGTCCATGTTGAGTCCCATACAACAGGCTCTGGCTCAAGGGCAAGTAAAAATCATCCTTTTTGCCTCCAGCCAAGAATTACATACAGCTTTGCGTAATATGAGATTATATTGAGCAATTCAGCCAGAGGTGCACACTTTCGTAAATCGACCAGTGTTATACCCTAACACTTCTTCGCATTTAAAAGAGGCTAAAAAGCGTTAAAAAACATATGAGGTTTCTTTTTATAATGCGGTTCTCCCCCCCCCTCCAGAAAAAAAACTAAACACTTATTGGGGTATATTACATTACTCTAAAAAGTTTTAGGCTCTTTAAATTATTTATTTCTGAAGAATATGGCAATGAATTGCTCATTACTGAAACGAGTATTTTGTACTAGCTTTATATAATGCTAACAGGGGAGGAAAAACCTATCCAATATTCCAAATTATCCTAACAAGGGAAAGGAATTACCAAAGAGTTAATATCTGTGCATTGATCCGGGGTCTTTATTGGGAGGAATTAGGTTTCGTTTGATCTGTGTAGCTATAGAAACACGGTTAACAAAGAATATGGACTATGGAAGCCGTTTTCCAATAATTTACTCAAAATTTAAATGAGTGATCTTTTGCTAAATATAGGCGATTATTAATTTGGTTATGGTCAAACGAGGACAGAATTCTTTGATCTGCTGTAAATCAGCACCTTTTACTTTTTAGAGATTTTTCATCAAGAAGTTTAAAATAAGTTGTAATTTTATTTATATGGAATTTTTTGGAATTATTCATTTCAAATTTTTAATATAGACTTTCTAACTGTATTTTAATTTAATTGAAGAATGTTAAACCTCACGGAGATGTTCATTATCAGACTTGGTCACAATGAGCCCTTTATCCAATCACTTAGATTATGATATTTTTCTTTTTTTTATCCTGCTCTTTAAATAAAATTGTCTTATTTAAATGGCAAGTTAATATAGGTAAATTAAATAGGTAAGATACGGTTTATGTAAGTTAGTCTAGTTATCTTAAAGATTGACCATTTAAAATTAGATCTGTATAAACAGTAATGGTTTTTATAACTGTTTCTTTTAATTATTCTAAGAAAATTGTACTCTCGGGCTTCCGACCTCAAGCTCTTTGGAAATGCTTCGCTCGTTCACTTGTTAATTACTAAATCTGAATTGTTAATGAGTTAATTGTTTAACTATGAAACCGTTGAGAGGCAACAAATTCTGTTAGTTCTTTGTTGGGCGTGCTCGGTGCATGAAATGCAAAAATTTGCAGACGATCGAGCCGTTATCTACCTCGATAATGAGTTTTTTTTTCAAATGGTCAAGAATATGTGGCATTAAGTAGATTGCGATCTTTAGAGGGATTAAGAATTGGACTCCTTGAGTCGCTATCCTCGTTAACTGGTTAATTATTCTGTCGAACTTCTTATTAGGTTAATTTAACTATGGAACTGTTGAAAGAAGACAACTAGTCTCCATAAAATCTCTCTTGGGCATGTTCAGTGCACCAGATGCAAGGATGAACCGTCGATCAAGAAGCTATCTCTCTGGGTAAACGACATTTTGCAAAAGGTCAAATGTATTTTGCAGTGAGCAGATTTCGATCTACGCGGAAACTAAACACGCTGCGTAAACTGTAATAAAACAATTCTATTGACTTTGTTTGTAGAATGAGAACTACTATCTATAGCTAAACCTAAAGTTAATTGCTGAGATTTTTTTTTAATTTTGAAAAAGAGCTTGAAACACAGATGTCTATTTATAATTTTTTTTTTAATTGAAGAACCGACAAGCTTACAGGAAAGATACCTTGCAACAAGGATGCAATAAAAAAAATCATTGCATCCTCGTTGGAAGGTACCTTTCTGTATGCTCGTCCGTTCTTCAATTTTTTCAAAAAAAGAAACGGGTTATAAAAAGACATGTATATCTAGAGCTCTTTTTCAAAAAATAATTTCAGTAATTAACTATTGCTGTTAAGATAATCGTAGATAACATTTCTTATTCTACAATCAAAGTTAAAAGAATTGTTTCATTACAGTTTTTTTCAAAACTGTTTAGTTTTCACTAAGAGTGCCAGGAGGTTGAGTAAACAAAAGAGGAATTTTAAATCTCTATTTAAGGGTTTAGACTACGGAGATTGCAATGATAGGCTATTCCAAGCAATAATTCGAAAACATAATGCACACCAACAAAATTAGCAGAGTGTCAATGGGCCTATAACAAAGTAAACTACGAATGTTCGTTGATTTCTGGGTTTGTTGTGATTCAACTTCCTGTCATATTTGAGGAATTTTAGTTCTTATTGGAAATCTCAAAATTTAATTTTATAATGAAAAACCTTGTTCTTTTAAATCCCTATTATAATCGTAATCTTTTATTGAAATTTTGGAAACTTGAAGGACATTAACAATCATGAATATCACCATAGTACCTTTATATGATTTCCAGACTTTCAAGTCCAGAAACGCATAAAAAGCACCGTATGGCAATTTACAATGGCGCTATCATGACGAATGTACATAAAGCACGTTGATAGGATCTGTAGATTTGACCTGAGCAATGAGCCTGCTACTTCTGTTAGTTTAAGGTTTAACTTCTGTTAAACCTTAAACCTTATGTTTAAGGTTTTCAGTTATCTGAATTATGATGGTATCCCGTGCATCCTGCCCAGCATTTCCACTCCAGAATTAACACTCAAAGTGCAATTTTTTGGTGTCATGTGGCATTTTATGACGAAGTTATCCAGTGAATTTAGAAAAAATTAAATAGATATAAGAATTAAATTTTAAGCAAACCCTTATACATCTTTTTAAGATGTTTCAGTGTCCCACTAGCGGCGAGGAAAAATAGTGCATCCGGTGCAAAAAGTGATTTTCCTTGTTGTTCAAGTCGGGGGGAGGGCTGTAACTAGATACCGAATAAAGTTTTTAGTTACGCTGGTTCCAATGGTGGACATTTAATTTTGATCAGACACCAGTACCGAGGAGTTCCGGATTTGAAAATTTAGCTAGGTGGGAAAACCCTCTTAAATTTTTTTTTGGAACAAGCTTTTACTATATAGTGCAGTAATAATACGGGAAAAAAAAATGCCCGAACCAGGAACAAATTAATAAAGTAATGCTTTTTTCTCCATCCGGACCAGAAAAAAGCGCTGAACAACATATCCAAAATCCCCATCTCTAACCCTTAGCGAAATTTGTTTTTTCCGCTATTTTTGTTACATTAATTTTTATTTTTCCTGAAAAAACTAAGTGTCACGAAATGAGTGGTTGATACGTCAATCTGTATCAGAATTGAGATCTGAAACTGTTTCTGACGTTAGTTTTTCTTATAAACGTCAAATAAAATGAAAAAAAAATCCATTTTTAGTAAAAAAAATAGCAAAATTTCGCTATTTTTGGCAAAAAAAACTAAGTGATAACCATGATATCTTTTTTTATGTGTTTTTTTTCCGATTGTTTGTCTTTTTTCAGTATACATCCAGATACTGAAATTATATTTCAGTATATGGTCGGATGCATAGGGCACCTGATGCAAGACAGTGGGCTCAAAGAAATCTTGGAAATAGTATACGCACCGGCAACGGTACCACATATACTCTCTGGGAATATGATTTCTAGAGCTATTAGAGCTCACATTCTCGTGAGCTCGGCTCTCTACGCTCATCTTTTAAGACAAGATGCGGGAACTTTGGATACTTTCGACCTTGAGAAACTCTTCAACGACACCCTTGAGGGAAAAATGTCCCCTAGACACCTTGACGAAGCACCAGAGCTGGGACTAATGGAAAGTATTATCAAACAGAAGATTGAAGAGCTACGAGATCACCGAACAGCAAAGCTCTGGATGCAGTACCTTGACATGCTTGAAAAGCTTCTCAAGTTTATACGTACCGAGAGACTGGGCCTATGGGACCTGCATTTGCAAGTTGCAGCAGAAATGCTTTCCTATCTAGCCGCTTCTGGACACAACCTTTACGTTAAATCTTTGGTTGTAGATCCAAGAGATGACTAAACTTCCCAGTCGTCGCCCAAAAATGTTTCAGATGTTCAGTGAGCAAGGACACACGATTAGAAGGTCAGATTGGCGCTGGGCCGGCCTCTCAGCAGACTTAGCTATTGAACAAGAGTATATGTGAAGCCTAAAGACATCGGGAGCACTCACTGGTGGTGGAGGCATGACTGAAGAACAGAGAGCGATTTGGGTCCTATCGAAGCCGGCGTGTCTTGAGGTCAAACTGTTGATGCAGAACCTGACGAATATCGGCTGCTCTACAAGCGAGCAGCATCGTGACTTGAGTCTGAACAGACAAAACCGTGACTGTGAAGATACCGCGAAGTTGGTAGATTTCTTCGAAGTGTCATCCCAATTCAAAGGCAATGTACAACTGAGAAACGTTGAAAATGGAGTAACTTGATCTCCAGGCATGAATGTTGACGAAGCCGAATCTACTGGGAAGAAAATCTTAGACAAGATCATAGGCAGCGCGCTAGCGCTGCCTAATTAAAGAACGATGTGGGCACAATGTGTTTTTTTTTTTTGTTTTTTTTTTTCTCCATACCCGGGCACTTCGTATCGAAGGAGTTGTCGTAGAAAGTTCGAAAAGGGCTCATTCAATCGGAAATTGGACTGGCTAGTGCCCTTTTTTAATAGTGGAAAGTGATTGGATGACAACTAACTCCCTCCCCCCCCACCACGCCCATCAGTCCCCCAAGCACATCCAAACTAAATTTTGAGATAGCCATTTTTTTCAGCGTAGTCGATTTCTAGATAGAAAATATCTTTTTGAGGAGGACACCCCCCCACAACCCTCGGGGCAAGGGTTTTAAGTTATGCCCTGGGGGCATATAAGGTTTTTATAGAACGTGTTATCGTAGAAATTTCAAAAAAGGCTTATTTGATTGGAAATTTGAAGGGCTAGTGCCCTTTTTAAAAGTCGAAAGTGATTGGAAGGACACCTAGCCCCCCCGCCACGCTCATTAGTCCCCCAAACACATCCAATCAAAATTTTGAGATAGCCATTTTGTTCAGCATAGTTGGTTTTCAGATAGAAAATATGTTTTTGAGGAGGAGACTCCCCCAAAACCCTCGGGGCAAGGGTTATAATTTATGCCCTGGGGTTATATAAGGTTTTTATAGAAGACGTTGTCGTAGAAAACTTCAAAACAGGCTCATACGATTGGAAATTCAAAGGGCTAGTACCCTTTTTAATAGTCGAAAGTGATTGGAGGGCAACTCCCCCACAACCCTCGGGGCAAGGGTTTAAAGTTATGCCCTAGGGGCATATAAGGTTTTTATAGAAGGCGTTGTCGTAGAAACTTTAAAAAAGGGTCATTCGATTGGAAATTCAAACGGCTAGTGCCCGTTTTAATAGTCGAAAGTAATTGGAGGGCAGCTATCCCCCCCCCCCCCAACGCCCATCCTTCCCCTAAACACATCCAATCAAAATTTTGAGGTAACCGTTTTGTTCAGCATAGTTGATTTCCAGATAGAAAATATGTTTTTGAGGAGGACACTCCCCCACAACCCTCAAGGTTTTAATTTATGCCCAGGGGGCATATAATGTTTTTGTAGAAGGCGTTGTTGTAGAAACTTCAAAAACAGCTCATTCAACTGGAGATTCAAAGGGCTAGTGCCCTTTTTAATAGTCGAAGGTGATTGAAGGGCAACTAGCCCCCCTCACGCCCATCATCCCCCAAAACACATCCAATAAAAAATTTGAGATAGCCATTTTGTTCAGCGTAGTTGATTTACACATAGAAAATATGTTTTTGAGGAGTATACTCCGCCACAGCACTCACGGCAAGGGTTTTAAGTTATGCCCTGGGGGCATATAAGGTTTTATAGAAGGCGTTGTCGTAGAAACTTCAAAAAGGCTAATTCGATTGGAAATTCAAAGGCTAGAGCCCTTTTTAATAGTCAAAAGTGATTTGTAATATTTTTGTTGTTATTGTTGTTTAGACCAGGGCACTTCGTATCAAAAGAATTGTCGTGGGAACTTAGAAAAGGGCTCACTCAATTGAAAATAGAAAGGGTTGATGCCCTTTTTAATAGTTGAAAGTGATTAGGGGGCAACTAATCCCCCATCCACTCCCACCCTCCCATTTGCCCATTATGTTTAAAAACTAAATGTTTCCATAAGATTAAATCAAAATGCAATGTGATAATGCTAATTCCCAATAAGGCATCTCAGCAGTATCCCAAGAACGACTGAGGGTATTATGTTCAAACTTTCGAGGCTACTTCTGCTCTTAATATTTAACCAAATCAAAATATCGTAAGTGTATCCAAGCTATCAAAGAAAGTAAACAGATTTTTTTTGCAAATGGTATCAAGTTTTCCATTTCAGGTCAACTAGACGAGGTATGAAACTAAGTTAAACAGTACTATTTGTGTCCAGATTTTTAAAAGGGTGTATGGTGTTAAAAATTTTTCTCCAGCATACAAATAGCAGGCCAAACTATAAAGTCTTAAAAAACGAAAAGATTCAAACTGTTATTTTCGATTTAAATTTAAACTTTTTCTCTGAAAAGGCTATGTCAATATAAAATGAACAGAAATTAATTAAAAAAAACTTTTTCCACAAAATAAGTTATTCAAAGAAAAGTAAAGAACTCCATTAAACCAAAAATGAGCAAAAATAAAATCAAATAATCTACCAAGCCTGAAACTACCACAAATCAGCATCGATAAATAAATGAAACCCAAAACGAACAGAAATTAAAATAAATAAGCGAGTCAAACTCAAAACGAGCAGAAATTAACATAAGTTGGGCGCAAAACCCCTATGCCTTCCCAGGGCCAGAACAAAATTTGCACTTTACTAAAAAAAATATAAATGTTTTTACTTTTATAACTTTAATAAGTCCAATAATTTTAACATTTTGATTACTAAATATCAGAATATGTATATTAAACTGACAATGCACATTCATTTTTTTTTAGTAAAGTGCGAATTTTATCTGGGCTTTGGAAGACATAGGGGTTTTGCGCCCAATTTATGTTAATTTCTGCTTGTTTTGAGTTTGACTCGGTTATTTATTATAATTTCTGTTCGTTTTGGGTTTCATTTATTTATCGATGCTGATTTGTGGTAGTTTAGAGCTTGGTAGATTATTTGATCTTATTTTTGCTCATTTTTTGTTTAATGGAGTTCTTTACTTTTCTTTGAAAAATTTATTTGTGGAAAAAGTTTTTTTAATTAATGTCAGAAAAGACCTCGAAGAAACACGTCTTTAAAAAGAAAGACCAAATGACTCTGATGACCACAAAAAAGTTGGACTCTTCTGAGGTGGCGCACATTGACCCGGTGCAACTTTTTCAGAGGTTCATTATCGTTGCCCAGAGGTCTAGTCTTAAGACAAATTATTTCAAGTTTGAGCTCTATGCCATCCCTCCTGCTCTTTTCGAAAGAAACGGATTCATTCGAAAGGCCAACAAGCCCAAGCTAGCAAAAGCAGTCTATCAGTCATGTGGGTTTGATGCTCAGTCCCCAAGACCGGTGGGAATGACCAGCTTCATCTTAGATTGGGGTACCATGCTCTATTGGATCCCGTGGAAGGTCGCTTCCGCATAAAAGACTATCATGTCTTCGTACATTCATTACGTCAAAAAAAAGTATCCCCGTGCAGTTGTCATCTTCGACGGAGACGACGGCGGTGCGTCAATCAAAGATGCAACCCATTTGCTTCGAGCTGGATCTGTCGGCCGCGAAGTGTTATTTACCGAAGACATGAATATTTGCATGAAAAAAGAGGAGTTTCTTTCATGCAAGGAGAAGAAATCGCGTTTTCTGAAGATTCTTGGAAACGCTCTGGTAGCCAGCGGTTGCGATGTATAACACTCTGAAGGAGATACTGATCTAGACATAGTAAAGAAGGCTGCGGAAACTGCACTCCATAGCGACACCATTGTGGTTGCTGATGACACGGATTTTCTCGTCCTCTTCATCTGTCATGTAGATACGAGTTCAAATCGAGTTTACTTCGCCGGAAGCGAAATTTGGAAGTGAATGCTCAGTTTGGGATGTTTGTCAGATAAAAAACAAACTAGGATCATAAGTTTGCCAGCTGATGCCGTTCTGTCACGCCATACTGGGTTGCGACACAACATCGCACCTTTATAGCATCGGAAAAGGAAAAGCTCTTCAGCTATTGTTATCCAGCTCGAGTTTGGAGACGTCTGTACCCTGTTTACCAAAAATTCTGCATCTTATGGTGAGATAGCTGCGGTGGAGAGAAAGCTTTGCTGATACTCTACAACTGCCAGAATCTGCCAAGTCTTGACACTGCTAGGAACCAAGTTTTTCAGAGGAAAGTCAATACTGCCATCTCATTCATACACCCACAAGAGCTGTTTCTAACTATGATGGTAGCGAAGTATCATTCGTTCCGAATCTACAGCCAGGTTCAGATTTGGCCAGGGAATACGGTTGACCCCCTAAGCTTGGGATAGAATCTTCAAGGCAACGAAGTCTTAGAGCAAAAAATGACGGATCTCCTCGCTGCTCCTCCTCATCTTCTAAAGACAGTGAAGTGATCTTGCCGAGCTGATGGTTGCGACAGTGAGAGTTGCTCCTGCAAGAAAAATTTTCTGAGGATGAGCTTTAAGCCTGTGATTTAATTTTCCCTGTGATTTAATTTTCCTGTGATTTTGTTCCTTTGATCAATCAGATGTGCAATTTTCTTACGTTTTATTACAAATATTTTTTACCACGTCGTTTTTTATGGTGATGAAGGTGAATGAATTTTGATCTCAAATGTCTGTGAAGATCAAGGTTTTTGGGAAGGTTGGGGAGGATGGGTATTAAAAAGATCTTGAAGTATCTCAGAAAACCTAGTTTGTCAACTCAAAACTGATCTAGAAACTTCTATCGAACGCTTGTTTTTTTTACCTAGAACGTTAAAATTTTTAAATTTTTTTAAAAATAGAGTATTTCTGATTTATTTTTTGACATTTCGGAGAAACTTACATTAGATATCGTTTCAGCTTTTAAATCTGATACAGAAAGATATATCAAACACCAGCTTCGTGATATTTCATTTTTTTTTCCAAAAAAGTAAAAAATTAATAAGCAAAGACGGCGAAAAAAACAAATTTCGCAGCAAGTTAGAGATGGGAATTTTGGATATGTTGTTCAGCAATTTTTCTGGTCTGGATAATGAAGAAAGCATTACTTTATCAATTTGTTCCTGGTCAAAGCTTGTTATTCCTGTACTAATAGGGATTAATCAAAACTTACCATTCCTGAATTAGCGTCAAATTGCATTTTTTTTCTTTGGGCAGTATTTTTCAAATGGTGTTTTAAACTTTTGATTAGTACGGGCTGTTGTTCACTTTTACGCTTACAAAAAACTTGATCCATCACCTGAAACTTTTTGGTCTCTGATGGTAAAGATCATCCCATGACGTGGACTCCAGTTACCGCGTGTTAAGAGTCCTTATCTTTTGAGTCCTCGGTTGCGTCGTTTATGGGTGCATGAAACAGTCATCTTGGCATGGCGTCCAACAAACCCGGTCGTCGCAAATCAAGGGGAAACTAGAATCCAACTTTTTGGAATTCTTGCTACACTGTTCTATAAAGCAATTTGATAAATTTTTTTGTTTTACTTATAATTCTGAATTTTGGTTCAAGAATCCAGTTTTTCAGAAGAAACACCTCAAAACCAATTGAAAAGATAAACAATCATTAACCTCTAATCGGAGGTAATATCTGTACTAAGTTGGACTCTGATATCTTTAAGACTAATTCCTTATCTTGAGTTCACAAGAAGAAATTGTTCTAAGAGAAAAATCAATGAGATGACCAATACTCGTATTTCCTTCACAAATGTCATGATCATTAAAACTTATGAACAATATGAGCCATCAGCTCAATCGCTTTTTAAGGATTATGTTATTGTATGGACTATCTGTTGTTCCTGTTTGTTAGATGTCATAAAATTTATCTTCTGATTCCTCGGTTGCGTTGTTTCTCGGTACATAATATACGGCTAGAGTCATCTTTGCATGGTGTTCTACATATCTGTCATCAATATAGGTGAAACTGGAATCGACCTCTTCATTGCTCTTGCTACAAGGTGCCATACACCAATCTTATAAGCTTTTTTTTCACTTGTCATTCTAAATTTTGATTCAAGAATCTAGTATATCAGTATAAAAAGTGTCAAATAAAACTAAAATGGCAATTGAAACCGCGGTTAATTGTAGCATCACATTGTCGTTCTGTAACGTAAGCGGCTTAAGGTAAGAAAATTAGATGGTCCGTGACTGGTCACGTAAAAACAAACCACCAGTTTGTATATTTCAGACTGTATATAAACCACTTAAAAAAACTGCTAAGCCAATATGAGGCCACTTTTACACGGGAATTAATTAAAAAAAAAATTCCGAAAACTTTTTTTTTTCAAGGAAAACTAAAGGCCATTTTAAATTTAAGCTCATCAGATACAAATACCTTTTAAAATTCAAACTCAAAACGACTAGGAATTAAAAGTAAAGAACAATTAAAACCCAAAACGAACAGAAATCAAATATAGAATCACAATAAAAACACGCAACAAGTAATAATAGGAATGAATAAATAAATCTTAAGGCGAGTAATGATTAGATTGAATATGAATATCAAGCTTAAAACGAAAAAAAATATTTTCCTATTGAAGTATAAATGAAACTTAAAACGAACAGAAATTAAATAAACAATCAATGCAAACAAACATACAATAGATATTAAAATAAATTAATAAATACATCTTAAAACGAGTGAAACTTAAATTTAATATGCAAATCAAGCTTGAAACGAACAAAAATCACCACAAACAAGAGTTTGGGTATGACCTCCTTTCACTGTAAAAGTCTAAAACCTACTGCGTCATTGGCGCTTTACTGAAAACTAATTTTATGACAAATATTTTCTTTTGTACTTAGTATTGAAAATAAACATTAAAGTTATAGTAACATTTTGAACTGATGAGCTTTCAGCTATTAATATCATTATATATCAAATATTAAGTTTAATTCATTAGCTCTTTTTAAAGTTCTTAAAGACGAATATAGTTTCCCAACAAACAAGTGTTTGGATATTGCCTCCTTTCCTAACTGTGAATAAAAACCAAAAGCCTACTGCGTCATTGGTGCTTAACTGAAAACAGATTATATTACAAATATTTTCTTTTCCAGTTCTTACAGCATTGAAAATAAAAATACAATTACAGTGAAATATATTTTGAACTGATGGATCTTTGAACAATTAATATCATTATACATCAAATATTCAATTTGATGTTGTTTATACTTTCCAAGACTATTCAAGACGCATATAGTTTTCAGTCATTTTCGCCAATGACGCAGTACGTTTTAGACTTTTACAGTGAGAGAAGGAAGTCATACCCAAACTCTTGCTTGTTGTGATTTTTGTTCGTTTCAAGCTTGATTTGCATATTAAACTTAAATTTCACTTGTTTTAAGATTTATTTATTAATTTACAATAATACCTATTGTATGTTTGTTTGTATTGATTGTTTCTTTAATTTCTGTGCGTTTCAGTTTCATTTATACTTCAATAGGAAAATATCATTTTTTCTCGTTTTAAGCTTGATTTTCATATTCAATCTAAGCACTACTCGCTCTAAGATCTATTTATTCATTAATATTATTACTTGCTGTATGTTTTTGCTATGAGTGTATATTTCATTTCTGTTCGTTTTGGGTTTCACTTATTCTTTAATAGTAATTTATGGTTGTTTTTTTTTTTGATTTCAAAAGGTAATTTTATCTTCTTATCTGAATTTTAAAATGGCCTTTACTTTTCTTTGAACAACTCATTTTTCGAAAAGTTTTTTTTAATTAATTTTTGTTCGTTTTTGATTGCAAAAACTTTCAAGTTTTTAAAAATTCCAGAGGGGCTAGTTGCCCTCTGATCTTTTTTCACTCTGAAAAATGAACTACAACTTTTAATTTCCATGCAAATGAACCTTCGCTGAAGTTTATACGAGTATGCCTTCCATAAGAACCATATATTCCCCCAGAGCTATACTTACAATGCTTGCCCCTCTCCCTGGGGGGGGGGGTTGTGTCGACACAGGAGTTTTTCTTATCTGATCTTTGAACTATTTTTTAACGATTAAACCGTAGGTAAAGGTTTTTTTATCATATGATCTTACAACTATTTTTAACAAAACCGGTACCTCAAATTTTTTATCAAATGTATTGGGAGAAAAAGGGCTTGGGGGGGTAGTCGCCCTTTGATCACTTTCGATTCTTAAAAAGGGCACTAGAACTCTCAATTTCCAATTGAATGAACCCCCTTTTAAGTTTATACAACGACGCCTTTTATATGAAGTGCCTTTGGGGAAAAAATAAATGGAGTGTGGGGGAAGGCTGGCTACCCTTTAATCACCTTTAACTCTTAAAAACTGAATTATACCTTTCAATTTCAAATCAAATGAGCCCTCTATGAAGTTAATACGAGCATCCCTTCTATAACAACCCTATATGCCCCCAGGGCATAACTTACAACGCTTACCCTCGGACCCTAGGGAGCTTTGTCGACACTGGAGTTTTTTCTTATCTGATCTTTCAACTATTTTTAACAGAATGTCTATCTCAAAATTTTTAGCTGATGCACTTAGGGCGAGGAAGAGGGGGGGACTAGGTGCCTTCCGATCTCTTTTGACTCTTAAAAAGTGAACAAGAACTTTCAATTTCAAATCAAATGAGCCCTCTCCGAAGTTTATACCAGCATCCCTTCCATAAGAACTGTATATGCCCCTAGAGCATTACTCATAATGCCTGCCTCCTGGCCCTGGCTGCTTCCGTCGACACAGGAATTTTTCTTATCTGACCTTTGAACTATTTTTAATGAAATGGTTATTATACAAAAAATTATCGGATGGGCATGGGGAAAAAAGGGTGTGTGGGGAGCTAGTTATCCTTGGATATCTTTTGAATCTTAAAATTTGAACTAGAACTTTCAATTTCCAATCAAACGAGCCCCCTCTGAAGTTTATACGAGCATCCCTTTCATAAGAACCATATAATCCCCCAGGACAACACTTACAACGCCTATCCCCCAGGCCCTGGGGGACGTTTTTGTTACATAATTTTTGAAAAAATTACAAAACACTGGCTATATCAAAAATTATAGAGGATGGGTTTGGGAAAAAAAGAGCATGGGGGACTTGTTTAACTATCTTGACTCTTAAAAAGTGAACTAGAACTTTAAATTTCCAATCAAATGAGTCCTCTATGAAGTTTATACGAGCTTCCCTTTCATAAAAACCATACATGCCCTTAGGGCATAACATAGAACACCTTCCCCTGTGCCCCAGGGGGTTCTATTGACACCGGATTTTTTCTTATCCGACCTTTGAACTATTTTTAACAAGATGTCTATCTCAAAGCTTTCATCAGATGGGTTTTGAAAAAGAAGGTGTGGGGGGGGGGCTAGCTGCCCTCGGATCTCTTTTGACTATTAAAAAGTGAGCTAGAACTTTCAACATCCAATCACATGAACTCTCTCTGAAGTTTAGTCAAGCATCCCTGTGATACGAACCAGAAAGACCCTAGGGTAAAACTTACACCGTCTGCCCCCTGGCCCTGGGGGGTTGTGACGACACCTGAGTTTTTGTTATCTGACTTTTGAGCAATTTTTAACATAATGGTAATCACAAAATTTTTATTGGATGCATTTGGGGAAAAGGAGCCTTGGGGGGGGATGGTTGCCCTCCAATCTCTTTTGACTCTAAGAAAATTAACTTGAACTTTCAATTTCCAATCAAATGAGCCATCTCTGAATTTTTTACGAGCATCCCTTCAATAAGAACCATATATTCCCCCCAGGGTATAACTTACAACACCTGCCCTCGGGCCCTGGGGGGCTGTGTTGACCCCTGAGTTTCCGTTATATGGTCATTGAGCTATTTAAAAAAAGCTATCTTAAAGTTCTTATCGGATGGGTTTGAGGAAAAAAGGCGTGGAGGGGGGGGGGCTAGTGCCCTCCAATCTCTTTTGAGTATTAAAAAGTGAACTAGAACTTTCAATTTCCAATCAAATGATCCCTCTTTGAAGTCAATACGAGAATTCCTTCCATAAGACCCATATGTGCCCCAAGGGCATAACTTACAACGCTTGCCCCCGGGCCCTGGTGGGTTGTGTCGATACCGGAATTTTTGTTATATGATCTTTGAAGTATTTTTAACAAAATAGCTATCTTTAAATTTTTTTATGCATTTGGGAAAAAAGGGTTTGGTGGGGGGGGGGCAAGCTGGTTACCCTCCAATATCTTTTGACGCTTAAAAAGCGAACTAGAACTTTCAATTTCCAATCAAATGAGCCCTCTCTGAAGTTTATTCATTTAAAAAAACAAAGTTTTTCCGAGGGAAGTAAAGAGTGAAGTTGAAACTTAGATGTACAAAAATTATTACTTCACAGCCTATCTAACATATATTAATAAAACTAGTACAAATAAACTAACTAATTATATTTCCCTATGGTTTTAGGATTATGCCAAACTAGCGATTTACTGAAAACACAAAATAATATAGTAGTTTTGGTACAGTAAAAGGAAACCAATTAAGGTCACTATTTATAGAATCAAAATATTATCATTCCCTTTTAGGATCAATTCCTTTTAAGATAAAGCAACAATCCATTTTAGGATTTAACTTTATTTTTCTTACGTTTAATTTGGTATCAATTCTGCACTATGGCTCAGTTAAATGACTGGCTCTCGTTTTGGTTCTGAAAAGGACAATCTGTCATGATTACTTAGTGCGCAAGTTTAAAGTAATGCCATCTTGAAAGTTCTAGGACTAAAGACAAGCTTTATAAATTGTACCATCTTGATATTACTCTCGTATAGAGTGAAATAATCTGATTTCCATAATTCATATTAAATCTTATTTGATTACCATTTCAATTGTTACTAAAGCATATTTCTTACAATTTAAGACTGTGTATTATCCAGTATTGGTATTATAGTTGGTGAGAACAAAATGATGCTTGATAAATCAATCCAATATTTCTATATGCTGTTCAATTACTTCGCGGTTATTAAAAAATATTTAGTTTTACGCTTATGTTTTAAGATAATTTAATTGTATACTGAAAGTTATCAATGTCACAACTGGTGTAAGACTATGGAAAGCCTTATAGATTCGTTTAGTGTTGTCAGGCGGCATACTCACTTTTGACTCTTAAATCCATAATCTTGTTTTTTATACTTGACTTTTGCGTTTTCAGTAAAGCGCTAGTTTTGTATAATCGTAAAAGCATAGGGAAACATAATTAGTTGGTTTATTCGTACTAGTTCTATTAATATATGTTAGATAGGCTGTGAAGTAACAATTTTTGTTCGTTTTAAGCACAGTTTATATAATTATCCAGTAAGTTTACCGCAGATGATTTCTGGCTCTTCATTCTCGGTGCGAACAAAAAGCTCCTCCCACTTATTTGTGCACTTATTGTCCACTTATTGGTGAGCTGGCCAAGTGGTTTTGTCAGTACTTGTTCAGTAGGTGATTATTTTGTGTCTACCCGTGAAAAGATCTAATGCTGCTTATGTTTATAGGTTCTCTGGAGCACTCGCACCTCGGTCCGGGTTTTTATAATGGGTGAGATAGGGAAAAATCATACTGCTAATTATATAAACTGTGGTTTTAAGTTTCAACTTCGCTCTTCACTTCCCTCGGAAAAAA
Source organism: Artemia sp. Qi Xiang Cuo (assembly GCF_049724085.1). Taxonomy (NCBI): domain Eukaryota; kingdom Metazoa; phylum Arthropoda; class Branchiopoda; order Anostraca; family Artemiidae; genus Artemia; species Artemia sp. Qi Xiang Cuo. Next base: position 16,537,898 of record NC_142809.1, on the reverse strand, counting down.
CTTTGTTTTTTTGAAATTAATCTTTGTTCGTTTTATGATTAAAATTTAATGTAGAAACAACGTTGCCATGTCTTTTTTATTTATACGGAATAATGTATGTTTGTTTTAAGATTTAATGGAACTCCTTAGTTTCAGTTGAAAACTTATTTTAATGTAGTTTCTAATTATCACCAATCTAGGGGATATAAGACACAAATAGAAAATACTGAAAACAACCTTGACAGCTACAAAAAACTTTCAGTCTATAACATGAATTTCATCATCCATACTTCACAAAACAATACATGTTTTTCAGGAACGTTTCTTTTTCGATGAACAAAAAATTGTTTTTGCTCGGCCGACTTCCCCTGAAAAAGCCATAATGAAGACTGGGCTTTATAAATCACCTACTGACTAGCAGAAACTAGAAGGCTGCTGCAACAAAAGAGAGATGTTTAAGGGGCCATTTAATAATTTATATTTATATCTAGTCCCTTTTTATAAATTTTACTTGATAGCACAATCCCATAAAGTGCACTTTCGGTTGTTTCCCCATTTTGTTTGATGGAAAAAGTATCTTTTCCAATGAAACGGCCAAAAAAAGGTGTTTTTCGAAACCTAGGCAGGAACAAAAAAACTAAGAGGACAAGAACATCCTTTCCGCCAAATTTTCGCCGTTAAAAGTAGCACACAGGTTTTATCACAGAGAGAAGTTTGAGGCTTCAATTCAAAACTGTTGATCATTCAAGCTTAGTTTTTGGTAGTTTTTCAGTTGAAAAGTTTTTAGTTTTAGTTAATATTTTTGCGCAATAATCTTTTGCTTTTAAGATGATTAAGCGATTTATGAAACTTACTAAGAGGTTTTGGAGTGGGAGTATATATGAGGGGTATAATAAACCTCCAGTTAGGGACTTTAGACCATAATTACTTCAATGGTACCATTTTACGCTACCAAACTTCCAATTCAGAAGTGGTACCAAAAGTTTCATTTTTATTGCTATATGGCACTCTTGGATTGTAAAATGGATAAAAACCACGTAGATATGAGTAATAGGTTTAAAATGAGGGATTAAGCATCTCTCTATGATGTTTTGGTTGCACGCTAGGCCTGTTGAAAAAAAAAAACGAAAAAAAAAACGGGAGACAGATCAGTGGTACCGATGAAAAAAGTGATTTTCCTTTTTCTTCAAGAAGGGGGACTATAATTTCCCAGTACAAGGTATTCGACCTTGCTGGTTCCAATTGTATACTTTTCACTTTGATCTGACAACATTTTTGATGTGTTTATTTGCCATAAATTTCTTTTTGCAATACACTTTTACTTTACACACAAAAAAAAAAATGTATTTAAAAAAAGCAATTGTAAAAGTTAAAAGATAATTTTTGTACATAAATTTCTGCGTGTTCATTTTGCAGACAAGAAAGTTCAACTTATTTAAAAGTAATAGTGTGTTTCCTTATGCCTTAAAGCACGTAGATATGAGAAATAGCTTTTGAATGAGTCATTAAGAATCTCTTTATGATGTTCTGGTAGCCCTCTAGACCTGTTGAAAAAAAAAACCGCAGACAGATCAGTTCTACCGATGCAAAAAAATGATTTTCATTGTTGTTCAGGGAGGGGGACTGTAACTTGCCTCTAAAAGGTTTTTACCATTTTAATTCCAATGGTACACTTTTCATTTTGATCTGACGCCATTTTCGAGGGGTTTGAGGCTTTTTTCGACTTTTACTTTTAAGACAAACCGAAATAATAGTTAATGTTCCTGAGTCAGTGTTAGATCGGAATTTTTTTCAGCAGGCAGTTTTTTTCAAAACAAGAATTTTAACTTTTGGTTACTATGGGCTGTGGTTCGCTCTTTACTAGGTTGCAGCTGCCGCTGCAACCATGATACTTTGCTTGACTTGCTTTAAAAAAGTGAGCCAAGAAAATACCTGAAAAAAAAACAACAGCGGATACCAATATTCCCGATACGATACACGCGATACCAATACGCACGATACTGATACGCGCGATATCGATATGCCCGATTCCACATACTGCCCTTCCCAAGGGAATATGGAGAGCCTTATCATCATAAAAACCATATATATTTGACCTTTGAACTATTTTAAACAAAATTGGTTATCTCAAAATTTTTATAGGACTTGTTAGGGGGGAGGGGGCCTGTAGGGAAGGGTGGGGGATATTTGCTCTCCTATCTTTTTGGTAACTGAAAAAGAGCACTTGCAAGTTTCATTCTCTTGCGAATGACCTATCACACACCTCTATAGGATTCTCTGGCCACCCCCTAGCCCTTCTAAAAAAAAAAAAAAAAAAAGAAGAAAAGGGAGGCAGATCAGTGCTACCCATGCAAAAAAGTCATTTTTCTTGGTGTTCATGGTGGAGGACTTTAATTATCCTACAAAAGGTTTTCGACCATGCTGATTTCAGTGGTGCGCTTTTTTTGTTTCGATTTTACGCCATTTTCAAGGGGTTTCAGGCTGTTTTTCGAAATCACCATAAATTTCTTTTCGCAATAAACTTTTACTTCTAAGATTAACCGGAACAATAGTTACCCTTCCTGATTCAATGTCAAATGGCAATTTTTTCTCACTAGACAGTTTTTTTTAAAACACTTTTTTTAACATTTGGTTTCTATGGGCTGTTACGCTCTTTACTAGGTTGCAGCTGCCGCTGCAACCATGATACGAGCATTCCTTCCATAAGAACCTTTTATTTTCCCCCAGGGCATAACTTATAACCCTCGCCATTGAAGACTGTGGGGGGAGTGTCCTGCTTAAACATATAATTTCCAGAACTTCAACTACGTTGAACAAAATGGCCATATCAAAATTTTGATTGGATGTGTTTGGGGCAATGGTGGGCGTGGTAGGGGTGTCAGTTAACTTAGAATTTTTTTCGACTATTGAAAAGGGGATTAGCCATTTAAATTTCCAATCGAATGAGCCCTTTCTGAAGTTTCTACGACAACGTTGTCTATACAAAACCTTATATGCCCCCAGAACATAACTTACAACCCTTGCCCTGAGGGCTGTGGGGGAGTTTTCATCCTCAAAGACCTAATTTCCAGAACTTAAAACTACGTTTGATAAAATGGCTGTCTCAAAATTTTGATTGGATGTGTTTGGGGAAAAGGTGGGCGTAAGAGGGGGGCTAGTTGCCCTCCAATCACTTTCGACTATTAAAAAGGGTACTTGACCTTTGAATTTCCAATCGAATGAGCCTGTTTTGAAGTTTGTACGACAACGCCTTCTATAAAAACCTTATATGCCCCCAGAGTATAACTTAAAACCCTTGCCTTGAGGGTTGTGGGGGAATGACCTCCTCAAAGCATATTTACAATTTGGAAATCAACTACGCTGAACAACCTGGATATTTCAAAATTTTGATTGGATGCGTCTGGGGGACTGATGTCTGGGGGGGGCTAGTTGCCCTCCAATCACTTTCGACTATTTAAAAGGGTGCTAGCCCTTTGAATTTCCAATCGACTGAGCCTTTTTTGAAGTTTCTACGACAACTTCTTCTATAAAAACCTTATATGCCCCCAGGGCATAACTTAAAACCCTTGCCCTGAGGATTGTGGGGGAGTGTCCTCCTCAAAAACATATTTTCTATTTGGAAATCGACTACGCTGAACAAAATGGTTACCTCAAAATTTTGATTGGATTTCTTTGGGCAAATGATGGGCGTGGGGGGGCTAGTTGCCCTCCAATCACTTTTGACCCTTAAAAGGGCACTAGAACTCTCGATTTCCATTCGAATGAGCCCCCTTTGAAGTTTCTACGTTAACGCCTTCTATAAAAAAAACCTTATATGCCCCCAGGGCATAACTTAAAACCCTTGCCCTGAGGGTTGTGGGGGAGTGTCCTCCTCAAAAATATATTTTTCTATCTGGAAATCCACTACGCTGAACAAAATGTTTATCTCAAAATTTTAATTGGATGTATTTGGGGGAATGATGGGCATGGGGGGGGCTAGTTGCCCTCCAATTACTTTTGACCCTTAAAAAGGGCACTAGAACTCTTTATTTCCAATCGAATGAGCCTGTTTTGAAGTTTCTACGACAACGACTTCTATAAAAACCTTATATGCTCCCAGGGCATAACTTAAAACCCTCGCCCTGATTGTTGTGGGGGAGTGTCCTTCTCAAAAACATATTTTCTATCTGGAAATCAACTACGCTGAACAAAATGGCCATCTCAAAATGTTGATTGGATGTGTTTGGGGAAATGATGGGTGTGGGGGGGGTTGTCCTCCATTCACTTTCGACTATTAAAAAGGGTACTAGCCCTTTGAATATCCAATCGAATGAGCCTGTGATGAAGTTTCTATGACAACGCCTTCTATAAAACCTTATATGCCCCCAGGGCATAATTTAAAACTCTTGCCCTGAGGGTCGTGGCGGAGTGTCCTCCTCAAAAACATATTTTCTATTTGGAAATCAACTACGCTGAACAAAATGGCTATCTCAAAATTTGATTGGATGTGTTTGGGGGACTGAGGGGCCTGGGGGGGGGCGAGTTACCCTCCAATCACTTTTGACCCTTAAAAAGGGCACTAGAACTCTCGATTTCAATTCGAATGAGCCCCCTTTTAAGTTTCTACGATGACCCTTTCCATATGAAGTTTCTCTGGGGAAAAAAATAATAATAATAATAATAAAACATTGGAGCCGTATGGCCTTTACTATAGGGAACGCTATAGCGTTGCCTCTGATAGGTGAGCTTCGTTTGGATCCCAGACAAAAAGTAAATGATACAAATGTATAAGTGCCCTATCTTCCAATGTTAAAAAAGGGTCTTGTAGCCGGATGGCTTTCACCTAATTATGATGAAATCATTGAGTGATAGAAGCGTGAAAAACTGAGGATAGACGAGCACAAGCACTTGCTCTTAGACCGCTGTTCAGAGCCGGTTTATGTTTGCATAAAAGTGGCATAAGAGGTGAAATCTTGGTCCTTTGATTTTCCTTAAAATCGTTTTCTGTCGAAAGATATAAGATCTTAGCACAATGACAAGCATAAAACGGCCTTTACTATATTGGTACCATAAAATTATTTCAGTTGGACTTCTGTATTGCTTACATTTTGTCTGTAATCTAGATCCCCGCTCTGTTTTCTGTCTAAAAAAAAATGTAGACTGTGTTGTTACTTATACCGCATTTTAAGGTCTAATACCACAATTGCGAGAGAAATGCCGAACTTTTTTCTGATTATACCGCATACTGCAATTGTACCGCGAAATGACTTTGATCAGCGCATTTATACCGTGAAATAACTTTTATCACTGAATTTATACTAAGTAATGTCACCGTACGGGAAAAGGGACAGATGTTTGCTCTCTACTTCCAATTATATATGGCTGGGTAGGTTACTGCGGAATTCCCTAGAATTCAAACTAGTAATTAACTTGCTTCCAAGAGCAAATATTTTACACATCAGTCAGATGCCTGAATGAAAGAAATTTTCAACCGTTAATATGGTAAAGGTGTACAGACACTGCAAAGCAGAGCGAATACTATACTAGATTGAGTAAATAAGTGGTCTCAGGCTATCCTATCTTGCTTCTTTTGGGCATTACCTTTCCTTTTTTACAGCCCAATAGACTGAACAGTAAACAATAAAAGAAATTCTTGTAAATATGTGAAATTCAGAATGCAGAACAATGGTTAAGAAATAAAAATGCTATTTCATGTAGAACTTAACACTGTATTTAAATATAGGCTAACACTCATTTTCTGTAGAAAATGCATTCCAAAATTTTAGAAAATTGTCTGCTGTTTAATTTTTACCTGATTTGTTATTGCATATTATTCATTCAAATCAAATGTGAATGCAAAGTTGCTGAGAGGCTGTCCAGAGGAAGCAGGTTATAAACCACTTATTCCTTCTTGTAGCCTCGGCTGTTTCAAGGTTCCATTGGCAAGCCTACCTGTAACCTTTATTGTCAGGGTTAATGAAAATACATGGATTATTTCTTCTCCTCAGACTCTGCCACTTGTTCATCATTTTTTCAAAAACGAAAAGGAGACCACTATTGAAGCAAGGCTTGTCTCATTTCTTGTTGAACATGATGTACCCTATTCGGTCACTGACAACTTGCTGAAGTTCGTGAAAAGTATGCCATGGCCAGATTTACTGAGCCATGCTAGTCTGATTAGAATAAAAGCAACCAACATTGCTCAACGGGCTCTGGCATTTTATTTTCATGTATAGTTTCTTGTCAACCTAAAAACTAACCTATTCTCAGTAGATATTGACTAGACAATAGATCAGTTTGTAGGCAAACAACTGTTTGTGTCAGTTTCAGTAAAGTCATAATGGATTTACTGGTAGATTCACTTGCTCTGTTAGAGTGCAATCATGGATTACTATCTGTTATTTTTAGTTAGTGGGTTGGAGGGGCGGTCTGTGTTCAAGAGACAGGCGTTCCCATTCAAAACCAGACTGAAGGTTGCAGCACCAATGGGAATAAATAACATAGTTAAGAGGTTTGTTGAAGAAAATAACCATAGGTTACTGTTGTGAAATTTAGCTGTCATTAATATGCCCTGGTTGCAAGTCATAATTGTAAAAAAAAAATCTAAGAGTCTGGAAGATTTATTCAAAAATTTTTGCAATCAATTTTAACACAGTGCAAAATGACAAGATGCATATAGGAATAAATATATCTGAGTCCTCACTCAGGTGGAACAACACATATTCCTTGCTTTGGCTCCCACCTGTTGGCTTTCATTTGAAAACTACAAGGCGTATTTTCGAGTCGTGGGATACTCACACGTTGTACTGGACCTCTTTTGTTATTAAAGGTCACTCACGTGTTAACATCAAACCAATTCTATTTTTGTTTTCGCTTCTCTGAAAAGATAAACAACTTCCTCTATTTTCTGACCCCTCTAGTTACGAGCTAAGAGTTCCTAGTCATCAGTATATCCATATCCTTAGTATAGCCATATCCTTACACTAAAATCTGCAACGCGAGCAGTAATTTTTCCAAACGTTTCAAAATTTATACAATACTTTTTTCATTACCAATATCAAATGTCATTGCTGAGCGCCTTTTTGGTTTTTAGAGGATGTCAAAACTGACTTGCAAAATCATCATAGTTCAATAAAACGTCAGCAAAATCATCTTAGTTCAATAAAACGTCAGTAAAATCATTTTAGTTTAATAAAACGTCAGAAGATTCATTTGCTAACTCTTTTGTTGACATTAAAAGTGGAATATGGTCTGAACCGTCAGCAAAAAGGTAGGTCGAGCCTTGACAAGGAGGAGCTAGAACTGGGACTTGTTAAATCTGTACTTCAAGTGAGCGGTAAAGCAACCTCAAGGGACAGCACTGCTGTGAATCAAAATGTTTTGTAGAGTGCAGCCAATGTAGGTCTTGACGAGCATGATGACGCTGTCTGATACCGATTGACCTTTGTCTGCCTATGAGAATGATTCCTTTTAACGTTTTAGTATCTTTAATATGATAATTGTTATTAAAATCTTGTCGTTATCATAGTAAGGCTCTTTTATTAGCCATTTCGTTTTATATTTTTCCATCTCTTTTTTCAGACAATGCCACATCTCTGGGTCATTGTACATTATTTCACCCATAAAAGCTGCAAGAGTTACTTTTAGTATAAAAATGGCCTTAAGGTAACCACAAACCCCGTAAGTACACATGAAGCTAGATGCAATATTTTCAAGCCTAGTTCTCATGTCTCCAAATACCTTCAACATTTGATTTCGATCAGTCATTTTAACTAGGATTCGTCCCAGTGATGGAGTCAAGCTTCGGTAAAGAAGGGGGGGGGGTTCAAGAAATAAAGTTTCAAACACTTATGTCTTGGGCATTTATGTACACAAGGGTGTCACTATCTTATTTGCTTTGGGGCGAGGGAAGGAGTAAAAATATGCTGAGAAATTAAAAACCGAACCATGCTGAGGATTTTTTAAGCAAGTAAATAATATGCTCTCTCGAAGGCGAAAATTGTAAAAAAGCATCAATACAAATTGTACTATTCTTTACATTAATTTTTTTGAAATATATTTTAAGAAAGTAAGTTGTGTAAACTGCTTCTGTAGCGCAAAACATCTAAAACTAAAAGAGGAAAAAAAATTAGCATTTGGTTCGAGAATGCCGTTTGCATATTTGCGGAGCCAGTAAAAACTTATAACTCTAGCCTTCTCGTCTTTTGGAGTGCGTCAGACTGTCTACTTTCTTAAAAAAATGTGGCGGAAGGCTGGAGGTGTAGACTGGCACATTTGTCTCTTTTTTCGTTTTCAAGGCCGGTATATCAAAGTATCCAAAAATAGAACAATGAGACAAACACGACAGTATACACAGTATTTCTGGAGAAAGCGCCGAGAATGAAATAAATGTAGATAGGTAAGCTTTTAATCTAGTTTAAAACAGAAAAGAGTAGATTATCCTGCTTCAAGTTTCCTAGAGAATGGATGGTCTGGACGAGTTAATGGGGTTAAGGGAGTTAAGGGATGAAGAACGAGTGATAGTGCCAGAAAGCGGGAAAAAATATGAATTTATCATTGGGGACCATTTTTCCCTTTTATATATGGAGTTGGTATCTGGGGGATGTCTTTTTTCATTTTTGTTCTACCTTTCTTGTTCAAAGTCCATGGCAAAATCTATCACTAAAAAAAAATAATAAAGAATGTTATCCATTTGCTGGAAAAGTAGCAAGGAACTAATTGATTTTAAAAATTAAGTCTTTTGCTGAAACTAGTGGCGACAATTTTCATTACGAATATGCAAATATACCATGAATAATACCGTGTTTCTGCAGAAATGATACCGCGAAATCATTGCTTTTATCATCAACCGGTACTACTTTTTGGTATCGTTCGATAGGCAACACTGTAGTCTATAATAATTTTTGAACTAGCAACTGTTTTCATTATTTTGTATTAATTTAAGGCTAAATACCAGGTTAAGAATTAAATGCTCATTGATAAAGAGTTGTAAGCAATGAAAAAAAATAGTAACATTCTAGTTTGGCTGCTTCTCAGTAGGAAGGAAGTATCTTAATGAAATAAAAGTGGTACCATTAAATTCATTAGGCCTATTGTATGATGTTTTATTTTTTATTTTAATGGGAATTTATATTTTACAGGTTTTCTAGTTTGTTTTCTCTTTTTTTGTATTATTTTCAATAAATTAAAAAACTTACTTTTTTGCATGCTTTTTTGCCAAGTCAGGAGTGCAATGTGTAGCTGGGGGCAAATCATACAACACTAAATTGTTTTCCAATATTCATTCTTCCAATATTTTCATTAAATTGTTTTCTAATATTCATTTTTGCTTGCACCAGTATTTTAAATATTTAGAGTAAAATTGCCATGTTTTTTTTGTAAATAAAGATTTGCAGGTGCATATTTCAGAGGCTCTAGAATTTTAAAGTGGCTTTTTCTATGTAAATTCAGTTAGGCTTTACAAACACTACTAGGGGGTACTGAAGGCATTATCATTTTTAAAATTTATATTTACTCTTTATGACATTATCACTATGTATTGATGAAAGGATGGTTCCTTGTTGTATGCCTGCCAGTGATGACTTCAAAGTTTAGTTGAGGAATCTGGGATGTTCTGGTATAGATGCCACCCCATCTGCTTCCATTCCCTGTCCACATTATGCTTGAATGACTGCTGGATTTGAGATTGGAGTGTTTGATTACTGAAGGAGCTCCAAAGTGGAGCAACACAGTTAGAAAAGAAGTGGTTGCATTCTTTGCAGTTGGTAGTCTGTTGGGTAATTTTCTGGGAGTTTCCCCAAGTTCTCTGGTTAGGGTTGATGGGAAGAAGGCTTGAGCTAGAGTTTGCTTGCAAATGCTTAGAAGCTATGAGGACATCACCCCTTTTCCTTCAGTAAACAAGGGTTGGTATTTTCAGTGTTACAAGCCTCTCATGGTAAGGGAGGACCCTCAAGTTGTAAGGCAATTTGGTCACATTCTACTGGACACTTTCACAGAGCTGTTTATCTCCTCTGAATTGGGGGGAGGCAAGTGTCATACCAAACTCTAGTGCTGGCCATAACATAGAGATGTACAGCTTTTTGATAACATGGTGGTAAATATCTGGCAAATGTTTGTTTGATAATGCCAAGATATCTCCCTGAATTCACAGCAGCTAAGAGGGTATTGAAAGAAAAGTAAAAATAAGTTTTTGTCATGATACAAAAATGTTTCAAATCAAAGTAAATATAGGAAATATAACAACAGTATTGAAAATCAAACAAAAATATAGCAGAAAAAATTTGAATCAAAGTTGAAGCAACCCAGAAAATCTGTATACCATAAATTCAAGAAAGATCTTTAAGCATTTACATAATTTCTAGAATAGTAGGCTGTGTTTGGTAACAGTGGTAAAGTAGTTTCCCAGTTGTTGTGCTAAAGTAGACAGGGCAATGGCCAATCAAAATAGGCTAGATATTTAAGCTGTTTCTATAAAAATAAGGACTGACACAAACTTTAGATGACCTATTTAAACTTAAAACAACCATATTTTTTCCATAGTAGTCACACCTTAGTGCCTAATTCACTCAACATTGTAGTTGTAATTCAACGCCCTTTGTTTGATATGTGAGTCTGCTAAATATCCATCATATCTACCTTAGCTTTCATTGTTGCATATTCATTTTTAATTTCTTCTGCTAGAGGATACTAGAATTTGCTCTTTCCTAACCAATAAAACAAAATCTCCCTAACTGTTTTCAATGGACTTGTTTGCTTGTCCACTTCCAGTGTGAAGTGTCTTGTTGGACTATTCATTTGCCTCAAGAAATTCCTCTTTTGTTCTTGCTGCCAATCTCTGTATGGTTTTTCTGTGATTTCTTTTCTTTATTCTCTAACTTCAGTGCAAAATTTAGGTCCTTGCTAGATCTGTTTTGCTACATGTTGGTGGTAATAAGTATCAAATAGTCACTATGTTACTGGCTCAGTTACATGCCATGGGAAAACCAGCATTAGTTGGTAGCTGAGGGGAGAGAGGGAGGGAAATTTGTTATAACAAACAGACAACAACTACATTTTAACAGTCAACACATGAAGTAAAAAACTTGTCCAAGAGGAAGACAAAATACACAAAAAAACAACCAGTTCATGACACATTTCCCAATCAGCATCACAAACCTACAATTTCACTAAATGTACTATTATAATTATATCCCAACATGCTATAATTATTAGTTATTTCATTCCCCCCCCCCCAAACAAAGTAAAATTCATACTTACCAAAAAGTATTTCTTTATTTACTGTATGCTGTTAATGAAGAAATATCATTAATATTTCTTATTTTCCCTGCCACGTTTTGTAAACCTTAAAGATTCTTAGTTATTGACAATATGTTTAGTGAAAACTTTTTGTGAATTCTAGTTTTCAATGTCTGCTTTGCTAGCTTTTGTAAGTTTCCTCTAGCTTAATACTGACCTATATGATTAGTCAGGAGGTTGGTTATTATATTTGTGGGTATACATCATGTCAGTACAACAATATAGCCTATGTACACAACTATTTAGAGTCTGAGGTACTCTAGTCTCTTGTTATATAGTATATTTTGTAAACCTCTGATGCATTTGATGGCATGCCTTTGAACTCTTTCAGTTAGTTTTTTTTCAGGTTTTTAGGAGGGGAAGGTCAAACCAAAATCCATAAAAAGGCCTAACAGCAACCTTGTAAAGTCTCAGAAAACTATCCTGGGGTAGCAAGTGATTATGCATTTCAGTAGACTAAGAATAAAGTTAGCTATTGATGCTGCTTGTTCACTGTGTCTATGAAACTCCAACTGCTTGTAAATAAGTAATTCCAGGTCTCCCTCTTTATAGCTGATTTGAAGTTGAATGTCACACTGCAATTTCTTGTCACATATGGTATACTCAGGGCTGTATCCAGGATTTTTGTTCAGGGGGGGTTTTACTATTTTTTGACTTTTTTTTGGGGGGGGGGGTTTACTAATTTTTGACTCAGTTTTCGACTGATTTTACTGATTTTTACCTAGGTTTTACTAATTTTCCACTTATTTTCGAGTCGGTCAAAAATTTCGGGGGGGGGGGGTCAAACCGGGTAACCCCCCCCCCTGGATACGGCCTTGGGTATACTGAAGGTAGTGATTGTTATTGTCAATGTGGACAGTACTGAATTTATTGGCATTGGAATAAAGCAGCCATTTGTTGGTCCACTGTTAGATTTTCTTTAAGTCTGATTACACACTTAGTTTGGTTGAGGATTGGTATTATTGAGTGATATTTTGATTGTTCTTCTGTTAATCTTAGTTTTAAATGTGGTAACATAACTGTAAGAAAGATTCATGTGTCTGATTCAACATCTTTTAGATTTGGTGAGCCTGAGTCAATTTTCCTTTGGTCAAGCTTGGCAGAGATTTCATGGTGTATCCTTGGGAAGGATTTTCTGTTCTTCTTTATCTAACTCTGTTTTTTTTTAAGGACTGCTCTTGATGTGTACACTATAGTGCCTTCTGAGTACAGACATAGAAGGGCTATCCCTTCAAATTCTTAGATGACCCCTGGTCTTCTCAGTAGTTGGATAAAAAACATAAGAATTAGTTAGAAAAATCCAAAAAACTACAGGTTTGGATGGGGCTGCCACTCAGTACCATCTAGCTGTTTTCTGTTGCAAGTTTCTCACTTCATAGATGGCTTAACCTTTCCTCAAGGCTTTGAAAAAAATTATCATCCTTGGTCTCAGGTGTTGAGACTGTTAGAAATGAACTATAACTATTAAATTCATGATTTATATTTTTCTAGCTCTGTTTAATAAATGGATCATTCAAGACACCTAAAAAAAAGGAGACAGAGTCCGTCACCAATAAAAGATGGTATAATGAACTTGGAGAAATTTAGAAAAGAGTTGGATCAGATTTTCTTCTCAGCAGAAATGCTCAGAAAGCACTTTATTGAAAAGGAAGATTTTTGGAAATTTTATAGAAAGTTATATGAAGTTCAAAGAAGCAAAAATTCAGCAGGTTTGTCAGTCTTTATTTGCTCTTTTTCTTTACTTGCTGCCTGACAATTTAAATTAATGCTTTTAACTTTAATTTTATTCATTTTTTATAGGAAGATTTATAATACCACCAATCACCAAGAGTATGCTTCTATTCTTGTTAATTATATAGGCTCTTTACCTACATATAGGCTATAATGTTTTGGATTTGGAACAGCAAGTTATCTAAGACATATTCTTGGGAAAACTGATACTGAGCCTTATTATAGCTAGGAGCCATTACTTTATTCTGCCTATCATTAAGGACATGCTGCCAAGGTACACTACTTACCTATTTCCAAATGGTGGTGTCATTTAAATTGATGTCATTAAGTCATATGCGAATGACTCGCTTTATGGTTATTAGGCATTTGTTTTTAATTCTTTTAATTTTGGCTTTTATTGAATTTTATTCATCTTTTAATTTTGGTTTTTCTTTGTTTTTTTTTTCACATTTAATTTCCGCGTTTTCTTTTCTTTTTTTTTATTTTTTTGCATTTTCCTTAAATATATTTTTTTGTTGGTGCTGAAGAAGAGAGGCGGTTGTCCTTTCGAAATATTCGCTTTGCGTGTTTTTTGAAGTATTTTCGTTTGATCTTAAAAACCCCCATTTTTGATTTTTTTTTTTTTTGTAACAGTTTAGACTCTGGATTATCCATGTACTTTTGTAAGATGGTGACCACAGATATACTAATAATCCAGAATAGGCAGATAGTGGTCTGAAATAAGACAGAACATGCCAAAAATTAACACCACACTTACTTTTAACTTGTTTATTCACATTTAATTATTCCATTTTTGACACCATTTGTATTTTCTGATTTCATTTTTTTACCAATCAGTTTATCAAGTTTTAACCCAATTATGCTGCAGACTTCATAGTGCATAATACGATACAAATTAGTACATAATATTTCTATCATACATGTAAGCAACTTGATTTGTTTAAGAACTACTCGTTTGTCTTTGTTATCCCACGTTTTCTTATTCTATAATCCGGAATCAGACAAAACAGGTTGAAAATTACAACAAGTACTTTTAATATATTTTATTTGTATTGAATTATTTTGTGATTATTATCAAACTATTGTAATTTGCATTTTTGTTCTCTCATTTCTTTTTTCTTACCAATCAGGTTGTCAACTTAATGTAACTCAATTAGGCTACATAGTATGTAGTATTATTATCATGCGTGTACACCATTATTATTTCCTAAAATATATTTGCTACTTTGAGGATTAGGATAATGCAACAAGCAGGTAAACGGCCTGTGGATAATTGAGAATGAACCATGTTTGCAGTTGTCCTGCTATGTGGCTGTTTGATACATACTAAATGCATAAGAATTCACTTGAACCTAAAGTCGTTGAATTGGATTCCTGAAGATGATTTTTTGAATTACTTGCAGATAAATTTTTGTATAAAAGAATCTAGATATAAAAAAGGACCACAGATTTGAATGAAAAGGGTTAGGTGTAGTCAAGGGGCCACAAGTTGCACAAACCTGGACTGATGCTGTGAGCTACCGTACTTCACAGTAAACAAAAAATTCTTAAAGGTGATATAGTCAGTAATTTTCCAATCTACAAGTTATAACTTCAATTTTTCATGAAATACGTTTTCTTTTTTTAGCTGCCTCAATTGAAGCATGGTTAGCATATATTATGAATGCCAATAGATGCTTCAGCTCCCATGAGCTGATTTTTGTGATTCTTGGCCCTCACCACTTTTCACCTAATTTTGCCTATTTTCAGCTAAAACAATCAGTTCCTTTATGATTAAAACACTTTCGAAATGTATTTTTCAACATATGAAAGAGAAAATACAAACAATATAAAAAATTAATTTCAGCTTCGTGTCTGGTTTGGCCAGCTCAACATAACAAACAAACCTTAAAATAATAGATTCCTCAAGATTAAAAAACAAACAAATACAAACAATCAACAACAATATATCAGTATGATATATTAAAAAGAACAGTTGAAGCATAAATACAAAAATTAAAATAAATTTCATTTTTGTCTTAAGGAACACAGCAAAGGCAATGGGAGAACATGGCATCAAATGGGCAAGTAAAACTTTCCTGGACTAAGATTACGTCGATGATTTAAGCATCCTAAATGAAAGTGTGAGCAAAATGAATGAACTTTTAGAGGTTTTGCGAGTTCAGGATGCTAGAATAGGTTTGAAAATTAACGTAAAGAAGACTAAGTTGCCAAGGCTAGGAATAAGGGAAGAGGAAAAAGTGACATTGGGTAGTGAAAAGATCGATCAAGTGGACAGCTTCACTTACCTAGGTAGTGTTATTAGAAAAGACGGTGGGTGCAGTGAATATGTTAAAAGTAGAATACCCAAGGCCCAGGGTGTTTTTTTTAATAGTTGAAAAAAATTTTAAGAATAGGAAGATAAGTTTGCAAAACCAAGGTTAGAATATTGGAAGCTACAGTGATGACAGTGGTCAAGTATGGTTTTGAAGCATAGGCGCTCCGAAAAAACAGAGGAACATTTGCTAGATGTTTTCCAGAGAAGCTGCCTATGGATGGTTTTGGGTACCTGAGTGACTGACAGTATTTCGAACAGTAGGCTCTACGAAAAGCGTGGCTCAATCCCGCTTTTTTGGGCTATAATGAGAGAAAGGTTGAGATGGCTAGTGCACGCTTTGCAGATGAAGGATGACAGATTGTCAAAGATAGTCATTTTTGGCCTAATTTCTAGGGCTAAATGAAAAAAAGGTCGTCCTGGGGGGGGGGGGGGGGTGGGAGTATGTGGTAAAGAAAGATTGAAGGGAAATGGGAACATCCTTGGAGAGTGTAAAGTGGGAGGCTTTGAAAAGATTGGGATGGAAGAGGAGCACGCGTAGCTGTGCGGCCCTCAGGTGGCTTGGTGCTGCTGGGAGTTGTTTGTAGTAGTAGTAGTAGCTGTTTTAGTCTTAGAGAAGCAAGCTGTTGAAGTGTTTTTGTCATCCACACTAGGCTGTTTTTTTTTGTTTTTGTTTTTTTCATAAATTTTGCATCACTATGAATTAAAACAGACAGTTACTTTATGATTAAAAAAATACTCGGGTAACAACTCCAATAGTCGGGTAACAACCCTTTATTGCCTTTTTATTGTCCTAACTTAGCTGGCGTTTACCGCTCTTTTCACCTTTCACTTTTTTTGCCAGTTATAACCACTATGAGCCAAAGCACACCAGTTACTTTTCGATTAAAAAACGCTTTCAGGGTTTGCTATTTGGTATTTGAGACGAGAGAATATTCAACATTGAACAAAGAAATAAACAATGAAAAATTAATCTACCTATAACCCTTATGGCTTTTATGGCCAGTCCAAAACATCAAACAAGCCTCATGATTACAGATTCCCCAAAATAATTAAAAACAACATGTTACGACCAAAAATCTCATCACTTGAAACCCTATTCAACACAAAAAAGATGAAAAAAACTGTAAATCATATGCAATAAATCAGTAGCTCTTCAGAAAGCCAATATTTATTATCAACCTTTGAGTAGCAGCCCATTTAAGTTTTTTTTTGTTCTTACTAGGCTAGTGTTTACTCTCTTCTTTTTTTTTCAATATGTCACTTTTGAAGTTACTTCTCTTTTTTCCTTCTTCTTTTTTTGTGTATTTCCTTTTGAATTCAGAAAAAAAACTAATAAATCAAATGACTGCATTGAGAATGATGTAATTGATGGTGCCTCTTAACATCTGTTATTTAACTTTTGATTTATTTTTAGGTGGAAGTTAGGCTAACAATATAGTCATTTTGCTCTCAATAATGTTTAAGCAGTTATTTTTTATGAAGTTGGAAGAAAAGATATTTTCATTAATTTTTTGAGATAGAATCAAAATCGTGGCTAGAAATTAACAAATTATGTTGTGACACTAAATGCTTTTCTTATTTTCTAGAGCTTCCTATTTCGAAACTAAATGGTGTACCATTTACCATCCACTTTCCGTCGACTGAATTCCTTTTTTCACATCTACCTCCAAGAGACAGAGATGATACGAGAGTAGCGCTAAGAAAGAGTGATATAGATGACGTCAAAATAATTATCCAACTCTATGTCAATTTTTTGCAGAAGGATAAATTTTCTAAACTGAAGAAGTTGAGGCAATCTCAGAAAAACCTACCAATAGCGAATCACAGGTCTGTAACCTCATTTTGTTATTGAGGCCTATGCCTTATAAATTAAAATGCTAATGCAACAGAATATGAATCTAATCAACTAAAACTAAAATATTTTCAAATTCCAAAATCAGCATATTTGGAAAACAGTAACAGATTATAGCTAAATAAATAAGTGTATAGGGCTATACAAACTGACCAGCAGCACTCCACATTAGGCAAGCCCAATCGAGCCCATACTGTTTATATAGCTACAAACATGCCTATATATAGTTATATATATAGTTATATATAGTATATATATAGCTATATATATAGCTACAATATATAAAGTTATATATATAACTATATATAGCTACAAACATGCCCGTGACTTTAATTTTGTAATCAAATGAAACTACTTGAAAAAATTGGACCAACAAACACAATTAGAGACTTTTTAATTTAGATTTTTATTCCATGGCTGAAATTGCTTTTAATTACTAAATTAGAGTCAAAGAAGTATTGTTTTTGTGCGATACAGATTATAGGATGGAGTGCTAACAGCAATGGAAATCACATAACTGGAAATTTTTATTGAACACTAGATGTCTTACATTAAATAAATAAATATATAGGAATATATAAACTGACCTGCAGCACTGCATATTTAGCAATCAGAACTGAGTCCAGACTACATATATATAGCTTCAAATGTGCCTGTGACTTCAATTTAATAATCAAACACAATTGAAAAATTGCTGCTACTGTGGGAGTTGAACCCAATATTCCCCAGTGACTAGCTGAGCATATCAGCCCTGGACCAACAGACAAACCGTGCTATTTTTTTACCTTTTTTTCATAGCTTAAATTAGTTTTAATTACTTTAATTAAACAGTTTGTGGTAACTAACTGTAAGTAAGGAGCGACTCAGCCCAATAGTAACTGAAACTCTAAAAATCATAACTTTGATATCACTAGATATATAAAATTTCCCTTTCCAAGGAAAATTTTAACTGGGAGGTCAGACAGAATTATTATATGAAATGCTTTTTATTTGTCTTCCTTTCTCTTTGCCGACTCAATTTTGGATGTGGAGATATTCCGGGAAATTTTCAGCGGGTTCATAATTGTCTGGGGAATATTTCAGTGGTGGGACGGGATTCTCTGCGGGATGAATTCTCCATGGGATAATTTTTGTAGGAGAAATTCTCCATGTGGAATTTTCAGCAGAAGCAACTTCCCACTGGGGGGGGGAATTTCAGAGTAGAATTTTCCACAGAAGAGAGGATTTCTGGAGTGATAGCAAAAAGGTTTAGAAAATAAAGTCTTTTTCAAATGAAAGTATGCTAAGGGGATTTTTTCAGGCGGAGTTGTCCGCAAGAAATTGTATGGGGGGGGGATTTCCAGCGAGGATGGAATTTTCCGGAGTAAATTACGTGGGAGGAATTTCTACGGTGGAGTCTTCGATAAGGAAAGGGAATTTTTCATCGAGGGGGAGCTGGATTTACCGGCATTATTTGAAAAACGATAAGAAATTGAATTAAAAAAAACAAATTCAACTGAAAGTAAGGAGCAACATTAAAACTCAAAACGAACAGTAATGATTCCGTACATGAGGGGTTGTCCTCTCCTCGATACCATACTCTTTACGCTGAAGTTTGACTGTTTCTCCCAATATTTTAAAAATAACTCCTGAAACACAAGGGCCGTTTAATTAGAATAAGAAGCTTTTTTGAAAGTGCTAAAAAACTTTAGCATGAAGAGCAAGGCATCAAGGAGATTATATAATAAGAATATTTAGAAAACCATTTCATTCAAAATAGTCACAAGGTCCTAATACCTTCGCCCCTGCGGATGCCATCCCGCCACAGCCCGTGGTGTAAGGATTGTAAATTATCCAATCTGTCCATTTTTAAGATGCAGGATTGATCATTGGGAAACGGGGGAATATTTGATCATGGGTGTTGTCCGAAAAGACTACGGGTATTGAGGTGAAATTTTTGGGAATGTTGAAGGGTATGTTGAGCTAAATCAAAAGACACTATCTTGTCCAAGTTATCAAAAAGGCATATTTACAATATCTTAGGAACGGGCATATACGGAATAATTTATTTTCGTCTTACTTTCGATTGAAAAAAGTTTTTTATTTATTTATTTAATTACTAAATGAAAGTCAAAGAATTTTTGTTTGTGTGTGTGTTATGGATTACAGAATAAAAGTGCTAACAGCATTAGAAACACCTCAGAATAATTATTAAACAAGGATATATTGCAGTAAATAAATAAATACACAGGAATACACAAACTGAGGAGCAGCAGCAGCACTGCATATTAGGCAAGCACAACTGAGTCCAGGTGTACCAATACATAGTTACAAAAATGCCTGTGACTTTAATTTAGTAATCAAACGTAACTACTTTAAAAAATTTTTTTGCTGGCACGGGAGTTGAACCCAAGACTCCCAGTGACTAGCTGAGAGTATCATCCCTGGACCAACCGACACACTTAGGAATTTTGTAGCTTTTTTTTCCATTGCTTAAATTATATTTAATTGCTTAAAGTAGTAAATCAAAGTCACATGCTTGTTTGTTGCTATACATATACTATGGGCTTAGTTATGCTTACCAAATATGCAGTGCTGTTGGCCAATTTCTGTATTTCTTTATATTTGTTTCTTTAATGTATAAAATATTTCATGTGTTTAAGTATTACCTAAGTTTTTTTTTTCATTTGTATGGAAACGTGAACTCTACAATTAAAAAGCCATGAACAGCTCGCTAGACATACATGCTGGCCCAGGGTCGGTAGCCATGGCTAGTCACAGGTAATCTTGGTTTCAACTTCCACGTCAGTAGCAATTCTGTCAAGAAATTTTGATCTTTGACACTAAAATATAAGGGCAAAAATATTAATCATTACTCTAAATTTAAATAACTAAATTCATATTTTTTTAAAAAGGCATGACAAATTATAGATTTTTAGCCACAATTTGTTAGTGAGGACTATATAATATTAATTGGAACACTGATAAAATGTACTTTGAACTAAAAAACAAAGTACAACATTTTCATTGTCGGAAATTCAAAAAACAAAAAGGTTCGAATATTGAAAAAAGTAACCAAATTATAGGTCTGTAGCCATGTTTTCTTAATGAAGTGTGATAATTTTTAATTTGACTGCTAAAGACCGTGAACATTGAAACTAATAAAACAGTTTTGAAATGGCTATATACTTTAAAAATGGCCGAATGTTTCAAGCAAAAATCGTCAATAACAAATAATAAATCCCATATATCCTTATAAGTATATCCTTATATATATCCATATATCCATATATCCTTATATCCATATATCCTTATATATCCTTATATCCATATATCCTTATATATCCATATATCCATATATCCATATACGCCTAAAAATAAAATCCCATATATCCTTCCTTCTTAAAGCTGCACGCCTTACTACCATAAAAGAAAGGAGATATAATATTTACTCGCCCTATGCTAAGTTCGCCATTTCCAATGCCCGTACTAAGACGTTTTCTTCAATAGTTCCATCTAACTGTCTGATCCGTGCTGTTTACCGAGAGATTTTGAAAGAGTCTTATCCTCTTCATCACCTTAATAATTCTTAATCACCTCGTAATCCTAATAATTCTTAATTCCTAATATTCTCACCTTAATAATTCTTAATTCTTATTCTTAAACACTCTTAATCACCTTAATAATTCTTAATCACCTCTTAATTCTTAATATTCTTAATTCTTAATATTTTCACCTTAATAATTCTTATTCTTAAACACTCTTAATCACCGTAATAATTCTTAATCACCTCATAATTCTTAATTCTTAATATTCTCACCTTAATAATTCTAAATTCTTAATAATTCTTATTCTTAAACACTCTTAATCACCTTAATAATTCTTGATATCTGTCCTGGGCTAAATACAGCTTATTTGGCTCTTTTTTAGCTTTTCGTTCATTCTCAAAAAATTATTTTCATTTTCCATTTTTTATCCTTTGTGACACATTTTTAGCTCTAGTTTTATTGTTTTTAGCTTTTAGCTTTTTTAGCTCTAGTTTAATGTTTTGACTCAAGCCTTTTTATCTAGTTTCTAAAATCAAAGATAAAGCACCTTTGGTGAATAAAGAAAGTATTATGTTTCGAAATCATGCTTTAATTATATGACCATTGAACTTGATGAACGATATGGAGAAAATTTCAAGAATGGCAAGAAAAGGAAAATAATGAAATCATTCTCCAATTCTTCAGAAAACCTCATAAAAGAAAACAAAAATCGCTTAACTTTACCATATGGCTCTAGACCCAGCCATAAACTTGGAAATTTTTTTTACGTAAACACAATCAGTTCGCCTCTCAAAAATGTACTCAAGATTGAATTTTTTTCAATTTCGGGAGATACTGAACTGGTCCTACTCTTGGGAGTGGCGTGTATAGAGTCTCCTGTTCCCGTGGGAAATTTTACACTGGCAGGACCCGTCAAAATTGCGAAAAAGTCTTCACGAACACAAACTTTCAATTGACAAATCTTTAAAGCCCAAAAGAAAATTTACGATTTAGATTATGTGTTACCCTTCCAATACCCAGATCATTTAGTTCTTTTTGATGAGGCGACCTAAGCTTCCATAGTAAAGGGTTTTCCAAAATATTTTAGGAGAGGTATAAATATAATAAAATACATACATAACGACCTCACTTTAAAAAAGAGATACTGGGAATATTTTTGTTAATCCAATAATTTTGTTATCCAATAAGTTAATGACAATTTAGTACAAAGGTATTGACCGCACACTCCGTCTCTATCACAGGCAGCGCAATAGCGCAGCCTAAGTAAAGAGCGATGAGTGCAAAATGTATATTTTTTTTTGACACAGCGCATAGTCGAAAGTTATTGGAGGGAACCAGCACAGTTGCGCTGCCAATGTAAAGAGCGATGTGGGAACAAAGTTTTTTTTTGTTTTTTTTAGTTTGTTTTTTAGACCAGGGTGCTTCGTATAGAAGTAGCTGTTGGACGAACTTCGAAAGGGGCTCATTCTTTTGGAAATTGATAGTTTTACAACCTTTTCTGACTGTCAGAAGTGATAAGAGGGCAACCAGCCCCCCTCCCCTCCCCGCGATCATTATTTCCTCACATACATCCAATCAACATTTTGAGATAGCTATTTTGTTCAACATAGTTAAAAGGTCCAGTAAGTATGTCTTTGAAGATTAACCTATAGCCCTCAGGGCAATTGTTGTATGTTATGCCCTGGGGGCATATAAGGTTTTTACGGAAAGGGTGGTCAAATGAACTTTTTTTGAGGGGGCTCTTTGGACTGGAAATCGAAAGTTCTAGTGTCATTTTCAATAGTCAAAAGTGAATGGAGGGCAACAATCCGCCCCCTCCCTCATAATTTCCCTAGACACATCCAATCAGAATTACTTTAATGAAAAACAAAACAGATTTAAAATGTGTTTGCTTTTTTACTTTAATAAATAAAAGTTATTAAAACTTTAAGGAATGAATATTACTATATGTATATTAAACTGACAATCCACGGTCATTTGTATTTTGTTTTCAGTAAAGAGCAGATTATGCTCGGGTCTTGAGAAGGCATGGGGGTTGTCGGAACTACTCATATTAATTTTTGCTCGTTTTGAGTTTGACTCGTTTATTTATTATAACTTCTGTTCGTTTTGAGTTTCATTTATTTATTGATGGTGATTTGTGGTTGTTTTACGCTTGGAAGGTTGTTTGATTTTATTTCTGCTCATTTTCGGCTTAATGTAGCTCTTTACTTTTCTTTGGTAAACTTGTTTTGTGGAAAAAGTTTTTAAATTAATCTATGGAAAGATTTTCCTTTTATATCACAACAGCCCTGCATCTTTATAAGTGATTTATGTGTTATCGAGTAGGATAAAATGAGTCATTCAATCACATTCTTGGGGTTTCCATCATATGGCTTATTCTATCATGTCAGTGTGACACATACACTCTATTAAAGCTTATATTATCTGTAGTTAAACCTTTTTAATAATAATAATTTATTTTTGGCCTCTTTCGATACATTGTAAAAATACACTAGAGGAGTACAAACAAAGAGAAAAAAACACAAATAGTTAATGATGACACAGTACCAATATGTTTAACGAAAAAAAAGACAAACAAGTTGAAATTTTTAATCAACACTAAAATACACGACCTATCGCTCTACCCAACTGTATATAATAAATGGTTAAACGGAAAATCAAATAATTAAATACATCGGTCCTTAAATGGCGAATAAATCGTATGACTCATAGAATGAATCACATGGCTCATAAAATATACAATAAATAACAACGAGATGAAACATTAGAGGCTTTTTTGCTATTGACCACTAGTATCGTCACGGCGACGTTGACAACTCGGCAATCTTGGGGCTTTCTTCTCATTAATATATATATATATATATATATATATATATATATATATATATATATATATATATATATATATATATATATATATATATATATATATATATATATATATATATATATATATATATATATATATATATATATATCAACAATTGCCGGATTAGCGAGTCTAACGGGACAGGGTCAATGACACCTCTTTCTAGGTCAATGTAGACATCTGGTTATTGGATGATTGTCTGATGGTTATGTGTGTTGGTCAATTTGTTTGTTGTTTTCTTGGATGTCAACATAAGTTCACATCAACAATTGGTGGATTATCGACTCTAACGGGACAGGGTCAATGACACCTCTTTCTAGGTCAATTTTATTGTTTTTTCTAAGCGTATTGACTCCACTCTAACGGGACAAGATCACGTGTCTCTTTCTAGGTCAATTTATTTGTTGTTTTCTTGGTTGTCAACATAAGTTCACGACAACAATTGCTGGATAATCGAGTCTAACGGGACAAGGTCAATGACACCTCTTTCTAGGTCAATTTGTTTGTTGTTTCCAAGTGTATTGACTCCGCTCTAACTGGACAAGATCACGTGTCTCTTTCTAGGCCAATCAGGGAGTTACGTAAGGTTTCCCTTTACATCACAATTCACCCTTGAGATATATAGTTTTTATTAGTGTGTGAATAGAAGTTCACTAAGTCTATAGTTAGCAGTGTGATAACATGAGTGAACAAATTGAGTTACAAATATCCTTTTATTGCAACTGTTCTATTTGTAAAGGTCATTATCATGATTTTGAACATTCTCATGAACCTACTACACGTTTAGACAATGTAGACGTAGGGATAGAGGAGAAAAATCTGGAGGAAATAAGGAGAAAAATCATACATGATATGGAGAGAAATTTATACAGATTGAAAGCAAACTCTCATAAAACAAGGTTTGATATGACAGAAAAGGAAGATCGAAAGAAGAGACTGGGAAAAGAGGGTTTTCTCTACAGAAATACCTCAAAATATAATATAAAAGACAATGATGAAAACTCGAAGAAAAACGTGTATAGTGCAAATTATAGCAGTGAATATTAAAATGAATATGATCTAAGAGAGGGGAAAAAGTGGCCCCTTAAGAGACAACATAAGAGTTTATACAATGGAATGGATTTTAAACATCAAAAATCGTTCTGGAAGAGTTCTTATATACCATTTTACAATAAATCTCATTATTGATTTGATTGATAAGTTATGTATCGCAACCGTGCAATAAATTTGCCGTGCAATCTCTTGGCCGACTCAATATTACGCGTGGAAATGTTAATTGGAATTGCCCGAGATAAATTTTCCCCAGGATTTAATTGGATGGGGGGGGGGAGGTTCAATCGCACGGGGTTCAGTTGCACGGAGGTTCAGTTACAGGCAAGGCCGTACCCAGGATTTTTTATCGGAGGGGGTTTTACTAAAAGATTTATTTTCGGGGGGGGGGGGATACACAAAAAACCTTCAAAAAATGCATACAAAATTTGTTTATATCCATTTTTGCAACGTTTTTTACGAGTCAAAAAACATTTCGGGTGGGGTTCAAACCCCCCTAGTTCCCCCTCTGGGTATGCCCTTGCTTACAGGGGTTCAGTTACACGGTGGTTCAGTCACACGCACACCAAATACAACATTCATTTGCGTCAGCAATGAACTTTACCTTCACCGTGAATATATGCATATTTGCATTGAATTTTCACTTGTTTGGAGAAAGTATAAATTCAATTTTGAGAATAGAGACCTAAGAAGAATTTAATGCCCGTGACGGCTTAGTACAGAAGAAGGCTTAGGGAAGGTTTTTGGCGATATATTTACTTTGTTTTTAGTACTCCCAGGGTGAAAATATCCTTATTGTTATTTTGTCTTTCTGTTTATTCATTTTTTTTCTCGTTTTTTCTTACGTCCACTGTAGCCAGTGTGGTTTCAGAAGCTATTTAAAGACAGGTGTAGAGGAAATTAGGTTAGTGGGCCTGTGCTTCAAAGTTTAAACACGAGCCATTCATCAGAACATTTTAAGGGTATTTTGAGGTTAGTTGGAAAATTAATTAGAGTTCTTCTAGAATTAGGGTCTGGAATCCTTAGCTTAGGAAAGGCCACACCCAGGATTTTTTTTTTCTACTTTTGTTCTAATCTTAAAAAACGCAACAATTTTGTTATGTACATTTTTGGTTCTTTTATGAGTCGGAAAAAATTGGAGAGAGGGGACAAGACCCTCTAATTCCTACCCTTGGATACGGTCTTGCCCGTGGGAACACGTCAATGCGTGGATCACTGAAAGGTCATAACTAACAATCAATTTTCTCCGTTTGCATCAAGGAAGATATGAGTAGTGTCCTATATTGACATTTGAGGGGATATTTAGAAACCTGTTTATAACATATGCTGATTTGACGGGTGATTTGTACTCCATATACGGTGAGTTGAATATCGTAGCGCCAATCCATAGCAACCAGATTCAATATAAGGATAAAAAATAACCTATCCAATTTGGCTAGAGGCTAATATGTTCAGATATCCATTAGGACTTGTAAGATATTGCAGATATCAAAAAGGTATCTCAATTTGCAAAAAATTATCTCATTTGCATAAAACTAACTTAATGATGAGTTGAATAATAGGGATGAGAAATAGTTCGGTGATATTCTTAATTTTCATTGGATTGTATGATTGTGGAAAAAAGGGTTAAAACTGCTTACCAGTTAAGGTGAATCTGAGAGGATGGTAAGTCTCGCGCAACGTGACATAAATGTTAGAATATCAGCATTGGTATCAATCTGTCGAAACGGTTACTGCTGACCATGTGATCATGCGAATTGACTTAGCTTTACTTCTTGGCTGTGTTCTGTATAATACACAAATACCAATTGAGCAGTCTTGCCAATATGTAATTTGGTTTAGTATTAGAGTATGCTAAAAATTTGAAACTAATAGAGTCGTAAGCGCTAAAATGACCTTGTGAGATAACCTTGCTTTACTTCTCGGCTGTGTTCTGTACAATACACAAGTCCTAGATCTCGGAAGCTTATTAAGTTATTTTTTATTATTATTAAGCAATTTCAATCAAATAAGCGAGAATATTCAAAGAAAAAGAATACATTTAACTTAAATCTACTAAAACCTAGATCATGGAAGCTTATTATGATATTTTATTATTATTAAGCAATTTCAATTAACTAAACGAGAATATTCAATGAAAAAGAATACATTTAACTTAAATCTACCGAAACCTAGATCTCGGAAGTTTATTATGTTATTTTCTATTATTATTAAACAATTTCAATTCCAAGATTTGCCTTTTATATCACAACAGCTCTGCATCTTAATAGAGATTTATGAGTCATCGAGCAGGATAAAATGGGTCATTCAATCACATTCTTGGGGTTTCCATCATATGGCTAAATCTATCATGTCAGTGTGACACATACACTCTATGAAATCGTGTATTATCTGTAGTTTAAACCTTTTTACTAATAACAGTTTGTTTTTGCCCTCTTTCGATACATTATAAAAATGCAATAAAGGAGTACAAACAAAGAGAAAAAAAAACACAAATAGTTAATGATTACACAGTACCAATATGTTTAACGAAAAAAAAGACAAACAAGTGGAAATTTAAATCAACACTAAAACACACGACCTATCGCTCTACCCAACTGTATATAATAAATGGTTAAACGGAAAATCAAATAATTAACTACATCGATCATTAAATGGCGAATAAATCGTATGACTCATAGAATGAATCACATGGCTCATAAAATATACAATAAATAACAACGAGATGAAACATTAGAGGCTTTTTTGCTATTGACCACTAGTATCGTCACGGCGACGTTGACAACTCGGCAATCTTGGGGCTTTCTTCTCCTTAATAATATATATATATATATATATATATATATATATATATATATATATATATATATATATATATATGTATATATATATATATATATATATATATATATATAAGTATAGACCAAGGTACCATATTGCCGCCTTTACATTCCTTCCGGTTTTTCTGGTAGGTAGACAGGTCATTACACTCTTTGCCAAGAGGAACGAGCAGCGCAGACATATAGCAGATATCATGTTATTCTAACAGACATATAGGAAATATCATGTTATTCTACGACGCTTCCCGTACAAACAGTGAATCGGAGGGTTACGTGGGGAGGATCTTTCCATGGAGGAATATTTCATTGAAGTTATGAACTTGGCCCAATGTTTAAATAAAGTATTGGTTATTGGAGTATACAGAAGTTTTAAGGAGGAATTTTGTCTGATAGTTGGGGGGGTGAGTCGGAGGGTTACTCTATGACCTTTCTAATATTCTCAATACTCAAAGGTTCAAATGTAAGAACTTATTGATTTTCTTTAATTTATATAAAAATATCTAATCTATCGTGATGAAAACCACAAAGTAATGTATATTTTTTACATGTTCTACACTTATATGTTGATTCATATCGATGTATATCTCTCCATATCAAAAACCAGTTCCGCTGCTTACACCAATAGCATCTGTCGTCTTTGACTATATCGTCGGGGTTATGGGGATAATACAATCCTCCTTCGGGTTTTATTACAGAACTCTGAAAGTAAAAGTATATTAAATTATTAAGAAGCCTATTTCGTTCATATGAATACTTTTCATTTTAAACTTAAAATATGCTAAATTCTTGATTTTCATTCTAACTTATTTTCTTTAAAAAATTGGAAAAAAAACCAACTTCACAATAAAGAGTAACAAGTTAAGGATGAGACAGACATTTGATCGTTTACATAATTAAATAAATAAAAAATTATATATTTGAAATCAGCATAAAAATATGTTTCTATTGATGTATCCATGGATATCAAAATTCCAGTTTTTTTTAGTTTCGGTTACTATTTAACAGTGTCGCTCCTTACTTACAGTTCCTTACCACGAACTGTTTTAAAAAATATTTTTGTTTTTAATTACTTTAAGTTAAAAAAAAAAAAAAAAAAAACTAGCGATAAAAATTTGTATAGTTACAAAAAAACTTTTATATTACACCTTTTAAAATAAAATAAATACCTATAATAAAATTAAAAAAAAAAAAAATAGCAAGCCAAAAAACCAAAAAAAAATATTAAAGAAAAACAAAACACCAACGAACGAAAAAGAAATATAGAGCCAAAAATAAAAATTAAACTAAAGATATTATTTTTATTAAAATTAACTTACTTTTAGGGTGAGTTTCCTCCTTTATTCAAAAAATATTGCAAATCTTCTCAGGCGCATAACTTTTGATTGGTAAAACATCTTCTCAGACGCATAACTTTTGATTGGTAAAACTAAATTTAATGAGTTGAAATCACTTATATATTTGAAATCAGCATAAAAAAAATATGATTCTATTGATATATCCATGGATATCAAAATTCCAGTTTTTAGAGTTTCGGTTACTATTGTTATGTTTCTATTGATGTATCCATGGATATCAAAATTCCATTTTTTAGAGTTTTGGTTACTATTGAACAGTGTTGCTCCTTACTTACCTTCTTATTTGTGGATTCTGAATATGGATATAGACAACATCAAAGTCACTGTTTATAGTTGAATAGGACATGGTTGAACAAATCGTCAAATCGTCAAAAAACCTACTTGATCTAATGAAGTGGAACAGAAACTCACCAAACTGAAAAGATAAATGTAATAATTAACAATTATTAAGTAGATCATGGTTTAATCTAAATAAAATTGCTTTTTACTACTACAGATTGCCAAGCAGTAAGAGGAAATTACAATTCTTACTTTTAGTTCAAAAACTCTTTTTTTTATTCAATTTTTGATTGTTTTCCAAATCATACCCAGGCCTAACTGAGATATTATTTGAAGTATCGGTCCCTTAAATCCTTGGTTAATTGCTTTTTAAAATATTTAAATCAGAAATTGCACGTTGATTAATACATCCTATGTTTAAATTTGCAATTTCAATTTTGTATAAAATTTGAATATACGTAAAAAATTGGCGATGAATAGTAACTTTGGAATACTTTGGAATAAATTTCAAAATTCTGAGTTTGGAATAACTTTGGATAAAAAATGGAATTCTATTTTATTCTGTTAGAACTATTTTGGATTTGTGTTAACTATTTTTTTATTTTTAAGAATAATTTATTGTTTTGTAAGAAATAATTTGGATTTCTTACAACTTTTTATATTTTTTAAGAATTATTTCTGTTTCGTAACAACAATTATTCTGTTAGTACTATTTTGGATTTGTCTCAAGTATTTTTGTATTTCGTAAGAATGATTTTTGTTTTTTAAGAACTATTTTTGGAATTTGTTTGAACTTTTTGTATTCTGTAAGAACTACTTTCGGTGTTGTTAAAATTTTCGTGCTTTGTGACAAGTATTTCATATTTTGCAGAAAGCTATTTTTAATTCTGTTAAAACTATTTTGGATTTGTGTAAAGGATTTTTTATATTTTTAAGAATAGTTTTTGTTGTTTAAGAACTATTTTCAATTTTCTTACAACTTTTTGTATTTTGCAAGAATTGTTTCTGCTTTGTAAGAATTATTTTTGGAATAAGTTTGAATTTTTTGTATGCTATAATAACTATTTGGGATGTTGTTAGAAAATTTAGTGTCTTGAAGCAAGTATTTGGTATTTTGCATCAAGTATTTTATATTCTGTTAGAGCTATTGTGGATTTGTGTAAAGTATTTTTGTATTTATTACGAATAATTTTTGTTTTGTAAGAACTATTTTGGATATCTTAAAACTTTTTGTATTTTTTAAGAATTATTTCTGTTTTGTAAGAACTGCTTTGGATTTTGTCTGAACTTTTATATTCTGTAAGAACTATTTTTAATGTTGTTAGAAATCTTTTGTTTTTTTAACAAGTATTTTGTATTTTGCAAGAACTATTTTTTATTCTGTTAGAACTGTTTTGGATTTGTCTAAAGTATTTTTGTATTTTGTAAGAACTATTTCCGGATTTTTCTGAACTTTTTGTATTCTGTAAGAACTGTTTTCGATGTTTTCGAAATTTTTGCTATTTTTGAAAAGCATTTTATATTTTGTAGTAACTATTTTTTATTCTGCTAGAACTATTTTGGATTCGTTTAAAATATTCTTTTCTATTTTGTAACAATAATTTTTGTTTTGTAAGAACTCTATTAGATTTTTTTAGAACTTTTTGTATTTTTTAAGAATTATTTATGTTCAGTAAAAATTATTTTTAGAATATGTTTGAACTTTCGTATTCAATTAGAACTATTTGGGATGTTGTTAGAATTTTCATATTTTGAAGCAAGTGTTTTGTATTATGTAGCAAATGTTTTTTAATCTGTGAACTATTTTTTTTATTCTGTTAGAACTATTTTGGATTTGTCTAAAGTATTTTTGTATTTTGTAAGAACTATTTCCGGATTTTTCTGAACTTTTTGTATTTCTGTAAGAACTGTTTTCGATGTTTTTGAAATTTTTGCTATTTTTGAAAAGCATTTTATATTTTGTAGTAACTATTTTTTATTCTGCTAGAACTATTTTGGATTCGTTTAAAATATTATTTCTATTTTGTAAGAATAATTTTTTTTTTGTAAGAACTATTTTTGATTTTTTAGAAATTCTTGTATTTTGTAAGAATTATTTATGTTCAGTAAAAATTATTTTTATAATATGTTTGAAATTTTTTATTCAATTAGAACTATTTGGGATGTTGTTAGAATTTTCATATTTTGAAGCAAGTGTTTTGTATTATGTAGCAAATGTTTTTTAATCTGTGAACTATTTTTTTTATTCTGTTAGAACTATTTTGGATTTGTCTAAAGTATTTTTGTATTTTGTAAGAACTATTTCCGGATTTTTCTGAACTTTTTGTATTCTGTAAGAACTGTTTTCGATGTTTTTGAAATTTTTGCTATTTTTGAAAAGCATTTTATATTTTGTAGTAACTATTTTTTATTCTGCTAGAACTATTTTGGATTCGTTTAAAATATTGTTTCCATTTTTTAAAAATAATTTTTGTTTTGTAAGAACTATTTTGTATTTTTTAGAACTTCTAGTATTTTGCAAGAATTATTTATGTTCAGTAAAAAGAATTTTTAGAATATGTTTGAAATTTTTTATTAAATTAGAACTATTTAGGATGTTGTTAGAATTTTTCATATTTTGAAGCAAATGTTTCATAGAGACACACACACACACACACACACACACACACACACACACACACACACACACACACACACACACACACACACACACACACACACACACACACACACACACACACACACACACACACACACACACACACACACACACACACACACACACACACACACACACACAGAAAACAACCACAAACAGATGACACACACACACACACACACACAGACGACACACACAAAGTGACGAATAACACAAATAGATGACACACACACACAGAGAATACAAACACACACACACACACACACACACACACACAGAGACAACAAACACACAAAGAGAAGACACACACAAAGAGACTACAAACACATAGAGACGATAAAAACAAACAGAGACCACAAACACACAGAGACGACACACATATAGAGACGACACGCAAACAGAGAAGAAACACACACAGACACAACACACACACATATATTAAACACACAAAGCGACGACACACGCACAGAGAGGACAAAACACACAGAAATGACACACACACACACAGAGACGACACACATACAAAGAGACAACACAGACATAGAGATGACAGACACAGAGACGACACACACACAAAGAGACCACACAGACATAGAGATAACAGACACACATATACAAAACACACACAGAGACGACACACACGCATAGAGACAACACAGACATATATATGACAGACACACAGATAAAAAACACACACATAGACTACACACACACACAGAGTCAACTCACACACACACACACACACACACAGAGACCACAAAAACAAAGAGACGACAGACACACACAGACGAAACACACACACAGAGGACAAAACATAGAGACAACACACACACACACACAGATACAAAAACCACACAGAGACGACACACACACACAGAGACGACACACTCAAAGTGACGACTTACACATATAGAACATATAGACGACAAGCACACAGAAACGACACACGCACACACACACACACACACACATACACAGAGACGACACACACAAAGAGACAACACAAACACAGAGACGACACACACAGACAGAGACCACAACACATAGAGAGACGACACTCACACAGAGACGACAAACACACAGAGACAACACACACATAGAGACGACACATACACAGAGATGAAACATTAACAGAGACGACACACACACACACACAGAGTCAACTCTAACAGAGAGAGTACAACCATACAGATACGACAGACAAACAGAAACAATTATACAAAAAAACAGATACGAAACACACAAAGAAACAACACAAGCATAGAGAGGACAAAACACACATAAACGACACACACACACAGATAAGACACACACAGAGAGACAACACACACATAGATATGACAGACACACAGAGACAAAACATCCACAGAGACGACACACACACACACACACACACATACACAGACAACACACACAACTATACGATAGACAAAAAGATACGAAACACACACAGAGAGGACAAACACACAGAAACGACACATTCACAGAGACTATACACACACAGAGTCAACACACACACAGAGACGATACACACACACACACAGAAATGACAAAAACACATAGAGATGACACACACAAAGAGACGTCACACACACCCACAGATACGAAACACACATAGGGGTGACACACACATAGAGACAACACACACACACACACTTGACCTAGTATAAAACACAGATAAAAAGATAGAGAGCACACCCTAGCCGACTCGTACACACAGATTACACAAAAACCGACACTACCCATTCTCAGAGACTATACACACACACATACACTAAACACACAGAGAGAAAAGACACACACAGATCTGACAAATAAAAATATATATGACACACACAAATAGACTTCACACACACACACACACACACACACACACAGATAATAAAAAAAACTAGGTAAGACACACAAATATAGACAACACACACACACACACACACACAACACACCCACACAGGACACATGCCCAGAGACGACACACACACACAGAGTAAACACAGACCGAGAGAGTACAAACACACAAACCGAGACAACACACACACACAGAGAATAAACATACTCAGAGAGGACACATACAGAGAGACGACACACACACACACACAGAGTCCACTCAAACCGAGAGAGGACAAACAGAGAGAGACAACAGACACAAAGATACAAATCACTTGCCTGTTCTTGACACCTTTCCACACGAGCGGGGAACCCCCACTGAGTCATACACAGTTCAAAAAAGGGACCAGCATGACAACTCCACGTTTTCCACCAGACTATTTTTTTGACACGACACACACCCCGAGTCATAGTGAGAGAGATATCCAAATAGTTGGATTTAATCTAGGTTCACTTAGCGTGGCGTGCCACTCTAAGTGGACCTAGATTAACTCCGATCTCTTGTGATATCGCTCTACTGTGATTCTGTTTGTGTGTCGTGTCAAAACTCAGTCTGGTTGATACGTGGATTTTCATGCTGGTCATTTTTGCATGTGTAGGAATCAGTGTGGACATCTCTCATGCTCGTTTGGAGTTGTCATCTCTGTGTGTGATCGTGTCTGTGTCTCTCTCTATGACTCTGTTTGTGTGTCGTGTCTGTGTGTGTGTGTTGTCTCTATGTGTGTGTCATCCCTATGTGTGTTTTGTATCTGTGGGTGTGTAGGTGTCGTCTCTTTGTGTGTGTCTTGTCTATGTGTATTTGTAAGTTCTGTGTGTGTGTGTCTAGTCTCTATGTGTGTTTAGTCTCTGTTTGTGTTTCTTTTATGAGTGTTTGTACTATCTGTGTGTGATTCGTCTCTTTGTGTCTGTCGTCTGTGTGTGTGTGACTCTGTGTGTGTATGTGTGTGTCTCTGTGTGTGTCTGGGGTTGTGTGTTTGCTTGTGTGTGTGTGTCGTCTCTGTGGGTGTTTTGTATCTGTGTGTCTGTCATCTCTATGTGTGTGTTGTCTCTCTGTGTGTGTCTTCTCTGTGTGTGTGTGTGTCGTTTCTGTGTTTTTTTTAATATCTATTCTTGTGTATTCGGTTTGTGTGTTTCGTATCTGTTTTTGTCTATTTTTGTAAATTTGTTTCTTTCTTCTTGTTGTTTTTTTCGTCTCTCTGTTAGAGTGAACTCTGTGTGTGTGTGTGTGTCGTCTATGTGAAGTTTTAATCTCTTTGTATTGTTAGTATATAAATGTGCGTAGTATCTGTGTTTGTGCAATCTCTGTTTGAGTGTGGTCTCTATATGTGGTGTAGTCTCGGTTTGTGTGTGTCGTCTCAGTGTTTTTGTGGGCTGTATGTGTGTGTCGTCTCTGTGTATGTGTGTGTGTGTGTGTGTGTGCGAGTGTCTCGTATTTGGGCTTTTCTACTCTCTGTTCTCGATTTGTTATTATAAACAATTTGTGTGTATTCTCTGTGTGTGTGTGTCGTCTATGTGTTGTTTTTGTCTCTGTGTGTGTATGTGTGTTTTGTCTATGTTTTTACTATCTCTGTGTGTGTCGTCTCTTTGTGTGTGTGGTCTTTGTGTGTGTGTGGTGTGTGTGAGTGTGTGTGTGTGTGTGTGTGAGAGTGGACTCTTTGTGTGTGTGTCGTCTCTGTGTGTGTTTCGTCTCTGTGTGTCTGTCTTCTCTTTGTGTGTGTGGTCTCTATGCGTGTGTTTCGTCTCTGTGGGTGTTTTGTATCTTTTTGTCTGTAATCTCTATGTCCGTGTTGTCTATCTGTGTGTGTGTCGTCTCTGTGTATGTCTTATCTCTGTCTGTTTTGTATCTATGTGTGTGTGTGGTCTCTGTGTGTGTGTCGTTTCTGTGTTTTTTTTGATCTCTGTTCGTTTGTCGTCGCTGTGTGTGTTTGTAGTATGTTTGTTTGTTGTCTCTGTGTGTTTGTCGTCCCTGTGTGAGTGTCGTATCTATCTGTGTGTCGTGTCTGTGGGTGTGTCGTCTCTGATTGTATTTGTCGTATCTATGTGTATGTCGTCTCTTTGTGTGTGGCATCTCTGTGTGTGTGTCCTCTGTCTGTGCGGGTGGGTGTGATTGGTTGTGTGCGTGTCGTCTCTCTGTGTGTGTGTCATCTATATGTTTATTTATTCTCTGTGTGTGAGTCCTCTCTGTGTGTGTGTGTGTGTGTCATATCGGTGTTGTTGTTGTTTGTCTGTGTGTGTCTTTGTTTGTTTTTTTGTTTTTATTTTTTTGTGTGTGTGTTTGTGTTTGTGTGTGTGTGTGTTTTTGTTTTTTAGGTGTTTTTTTTTTTTGATTTTTTTGGTGGGTGGGGTTGCGTGTGATTGTGCGTGCGTGAGTGTGTGTGCGTGAGAGTGCGTGCGTGAGTGTGTGTGTGAGCGTGTATGTATGTGTGGTCTCTATGAAACATTTGCTTCAAAATATGAAAATTATAACAACATCCCAAATAGTTGTAATTGAATACAAAAGTTCAAACATATTCTAAAAATAATTTTTACTGAACATAAATAATTCTTACAAAATACAAGAAGTTCTAAAAAATCCAAAATAGTTCTTACAAACAAAAAGTATTATTAAAAAATATAAAAAATATTTTAAACGAATCCAAAATAGTTCTAGCAGAATAAAAAATAGTTGCTACAATATAAAAAATGAATTTCAAAAATATCAAAAATTTCGAAAACATCGAAAACAGTTCTTACAGAATACAAAAAGTTCAGAAAAATCCGGAAATGGTTCTTAAAAAATATAAAAATACTTTAGACAAATCCAATATAGTTCTACCAGAATAAAAAAAAAAGTTCACAGATTAAAAAACATTTGCTGCATAATACAAAACACTTGCTTCAAAATATGAAAATTCTAACAACATCCCAAATAGCTCTAATTGAATACAAAAGTTCAAATATATTCTAAAAATAATTTTTAATTAACATAAATAATTCTTACAAAATACAAGAAGTTCTAAAAAAATCTAAAATAGTTCTTACAATAAAAAAATTATTCTTACAAAATAGAAAAAATATTTTAAACGAATCCAAAATAGTTCTAGCAGAATAAAAAATAGTTACTACAAAATATAAAATGCTGTTCAAAAATAGCAAAAATTTCGAAAACATCGAAAACAGTTCTTACAAAAAACAAAAAGTTCAGAAAAATACGGAAATAGTTCTTACAAAATACAAAAATACTTTAGACAAATCCAATATAGTTCTAACAGAATAAAAAATAGTTCTTGCAAAATACAAAAGACTTGTTAAAAAACCAAAAGATTTCTAACAACATTAAAAATAGTTATTACAGAATATAAAAGTTCAGACAAAATCCAAAGCAGTTCTTACATAACAGAAATAATTCTTAAAAAATACAAAAAGTTTTAAGAATTCCAAAATCGTTCTTACAAAACAAAATTATTCGTAATAAATCCAAAAATACTTTACACAAATCCACAATGGTTCTAACAGAATATAAAAAATACTTGATGCAAAATACCAAATACTTGCTTCAAGAAACTAAATTTTCTAACAACATCCCAAATAGTTATTATAGCATACAAACAATTCAAACTTATTCCAAAAATAATTCTTACAAAGCAGAAACAATTCTTGCAAAATACAAAAAGTTGTAAGAAAATTGAAAATAGTTCTTAAACAACAAAAACTATTCTTAAAAATAGAAAAAATCCTTTACACAAATCCAAAGTAGTTTTAAAAGAATTAAAAATAGCTTTCCGAAAAATATGAAATACTTGTCACAAAGCCCGAAAATTCTAACAACACCGAAAGTATTTCTTACAGAATACAAACAGTTCAAACAAATTACAAAAATAGTTCTTAAAAAACAAAAATCATTCTTACGAAATACAAAAATACTTGAGACAAATCCAAAATAGTACTAACAGAATAATTGTTATTACGAAACAGAAATAATTCTTAAAAAATATAAAAAGTTGTAAGAAATCCAAATTATTTCTTACAAAACAATAAATTATTCTTAAAAATAGAAAAATAGTTAACACAAATCCAAAATAGTTCTAACAGAATAAAATAGAATTCCATTTTGTATCCAAAGTTATTCCAAACTCAGAATTTTGAAAATTATTCCAAAGTATTCCAAAGTTACTATTCATCGCCAATTTTTTACGTATATTCAAATTTTATACAAAATTGAAATTGCAAATTTAAACATAGGATGTATTAATAAACGTGCAATTACTGATTTAAATATTTTAAAAAGTAATTACCCAAGGATTTAAGGGGCCGATACTTCACGTAATATCTCAGTTAGGCCTGGGTATGATTTGGAAAACAATCAAAAACTGAATAAAAAAAAAGTTTGTGAACCAAAATTAAGAATTGTAATTTCATCTTACTGCTTGGCAATCTGTAGTAGTAAAAAGCAGTTTTATTTAGATTAAGCCATGATCTACTTAATAACTATTAATTATTACATTTATCTTTTCAGTTTGGTGAGTTTCTGTTCCACTTCATTAGATCAAGTAGGTTTTTTGACGATTTGACGATTTATTCAACCATCTCCTATTCAACTATAAATAGTGACTGGTGTTGTTTATATCCATATTCAGAATCCACAAATAAGAAGGTAAATAAGGAGCGACACTGTTCAATAGTAACCAAAACTCTAAAAACTGGAATTTTGATATCCATGGGTACATCAATAGAAACATAACAATAGTAACCGAAACTCTAAAAACTGGAATCTTGATATCCATGGATATATCAATAGAATCATATTTTTTATGCTGATTTCAAATATATAAGTGATTTCAACTCATTAAATTTAGTTTTACCTATCAAAAGTTATGCGCCTGAGAAGATGTTTTACCAATCAAAAGTTATGTGCCTGAGAAGATTTGCATTATTTTTTGAATAAAGGAGGAAACTCACCCTAAAAGTCAGTGAATTTTAATCAAAATCATACCGTTCGATTCAGTGTACTTTTCGGATCTAGATTTCTTAGTCTTTCGTTGGGGTGTGTGTTGTCTGAAATCTATTATTTGGGTTGTGTGGCTTGCTATTTTTTTTTTTTTTAATTTTATGTGCTGGATTTCTTATCTTTTAAAAGGTTTAATTTATAAGTTTTTTTTGTAAATATAATAATTTTTATCGCTATTTTTTTTTTTTTTTTTTTTAAATTAAATTAATGAAAAACATTAAAATTTTTTAAAAAAGTTCGTGGAAAGGAAATGTAATTAATGAGCAAAAATGTTAAAAATTAACTGAAACTCAAAAAACTGGAATTTTGATATCCATGGATACATCAATAGAAACATATTTTTATGCTGATTTCAAATATATAATTTTTTTATTTATTTAATTATGTAAACTATCAAATGTCTGTCTCATCCTTAACTTGTTACTCTTTATTGTGAAGTTGGTTTTTTTTTTCCAATTTTTTAAAGAAAATAAGTTAGAATGAAAATCAAGAATTTAGCATATTTTAAGTTTAAAATGAAAAGTATTCATATGAAGGAAATAGGCTTCTTAATAATTTAATATACTTTTACTTTCAGAGTTCTGTAATGAAACCCGAAGGAGGATTGTATTATCCCCATAACCCCGACGATATAGTCAAAGACGACAGATGCTATTGGTGTAAGCAGCGGAACTCGTTTTTTATATGGAGAGATATATATCGATATGAATCAACATATAAGTGTAGAACATGTAAATATATACATTACTTTGTGGTTTTCATCACGATAGATTAGATATTTTTATATAAATTAAAGAAAATCAATAAGTTCTTACATTTGAACCTTTGAGTATTGAGAATATTATAAAGGTCATAGAGTAACCCTCCGACTCACCCCCCCAACTATCAGACAAAATTCCTCCTTAAAACTTCTGTATACTCCAATAACCAATACTTTATGTAAACATTGGGCCAAGTTCATAACTTCAATGAAAAATTCCTCCATGGAAAGATCCTCCCCCACGTAACCCTCCGATTCACTGTTTGTACGGGAAGCGTCGTAGAATAACATGATATTTCCTATATGTCTGTTAGAATAACATGATATCTGCTATATGTCTGCGCTACTCGTTCCTCTTGGCAAAGAGTGTGATGACCTGTTTACCTACTAGAAGAACCGGAAGGAACGTAAAGTCGGCAATATGGTACCTTGGTATATACTTATATATATATATATATATATATATATATATATACATATATATATATCAACAATTGCCGGATTAGCAAGTCTAACGGGACAGGGTCAATGACACCTCTTTCTAGGTCAATGTAGACATCTGGTTCTTGGATGATTGTCTGATGGTTATGTGTGTTGGTCAATTTGTTTGTTGTTTTCTTGGATGTCAACATAAGTTCACATCAACAATTGGTGGATTATCGACTCTAACGGGACAGGGTCAATGACACCTCTTTCTAGGTCAATTTTATTGTTGTTTCTAAGCGTATTGACTCCGCTCTAACGGGACAAGATCACGTGTCTCTTTCTAGGTCAATTTATTTGTTGTTTTCTTGGTTGTCAACATAAGTTCACGACAACAATTGCTGGATAATCGAGTCTAACGGGACAAGGTCAATGACACCTCTTTCTAGGTCAATTTGTTTGTTGTTTCCAAGTGTATTGACTCCGCTCTAACTGGACAAGATCACGTGTCTCTTTCTAGGCCAATCAGGGAGTTACGTAAGGTTTCCCTTTACATCACAATTCACCCTTGAGATATATAGTTTTTATTAGTGTGTGAATAGAAGTTCACTAAGTCTATAGTTAGCAGTGTGATAACATGAGTGAACAAATTGAGTTAGAAATATCCTTTTATTGCAACTGTTCTATATGTAAAGGACATTATCATGATTTTGAACATTCTCATGAACCTACTACACGTTTAGACAATGTAGACGTAGGGATAGAGGAGAAAAATCTGGAGGAAATAAGGAGAAAAACCATACATGATATGGAGAGAAATTTATACAGATTGCAAGCAAACTCTCATAAAACAAGGTTTGATATGACAGAAAAGGAAGATCGAAAGAAGAGACTGGGAAAAGAGGGCTTTCTCTACAGAGATACCTCAAAATATAATATAAAAGACAATGATGAAAACTCGAAGAAAAACGTGTATAGTGCAAATTATAGCAGTGAATATTATAATGAATATGATCTAAGAGAGGGGAAAAAGTGGCCCCTTAAGAGACAACATAAGAGTTTATACAATGGAATGGATTTTAAACATCAAAAATCGTTCTGGAAGAGTTCTTATATACCATTTTACAATAAATCTCATTATTGATTTGATTGATAAGTTATGTATCGCAACCGTGCAATAAATTTGCCGTGCAATCTCTTGGCCGACTCAATATTACGCGTGGAAATGTTAATTGGAATTGCCCGAGATAAATTTTCCCCAGGATTTAATTGGATGGGGGGGGGGAGGTTCAATCGCACGGGGTTCAGTTGCACGGAGGTTCAGTTACAGGCAAGGCCGTACCCAGGATTTTTTATCGGAGGGGGTTTTACTCAAAGATTTATTTTCGGGGGGGGGGGGATACACAAAAAACCTTCAAAAAATGCATACAAAATTTGTTTATATCCATTTTTGCAACGTTTTTTACGAGTCAAAAAACATTTCGGGTGGGGTTCAAACCCCCCTAGTTCCCCCTCTGGGTATGCCCTTGCTTACAGGGGTTCAGTTACACGGTGGTTCAGTCACACGCACACAATCAATCAATCAATCAATCAATCATTTTATTAATACTAAACTATATTACAAACGTAAAGAAAAATTATTTAGCCCATAAAGCTTGGCTTGTTGTGGGCCTTACAATACAATAATAAAGTACTAAGACAACCATAAATATTACTCTAAATCAAACAATATATATGAAATAAAGATTAAAGAGAATAAACAATACCATAAAAAAAAAAAAAAAAAAAAAAAAAAAAAAAAAAAAAAAAAGAATAACGATATATAAGGGAAAATACAAAAGGAGAAACACTAGGAAAAGAGAAAACAGGGAAAATAAACGAAGGAGAGAAAAATTACTAAACTGGAAATACACGACGAATAACTGCCTTTGCAGACAGAAATAACGGGACATCCGGTGAGATTGAATTCCATAATTGAATTGATTTATAAGCAGCCTCTGGGCTGCTGTAGATGAATGTTTTGGCCAAATAAATCTACGAGAAGAACTACGTAGAAAAG
This sequence comes from Artemia sp. Qi Xiang Cuo, assembly GCF_049724085.1. Lineage (NCBI taxonomy): Eukaryota > Metazoa > Arthropoda > Branchiopoda > Anostraca > Artemiidae > Artemia > Artemia sp. Qi Xiang Cuo. The sequence continues at coordinate 16,496,047 of NC_142809.1, read as the reverse complement.
TAGAGTACCTACCTGAGCCTGTCCGTGAAAAAAATTGCTGTAGAGGCGGTGGAAGTGTACCTAGAAAAGCAGAATGCGCTAAATAAAGATTACTTTTACCCACGATGCGATCCAGCGGAGATATTCCAGTATCATTATAAAGATCAGAGGAAGGGTAAAGCCGAGAGAGAAGAAAAGTAGCGTTCACTGCCCTCTGTTGGGCTCTTTGAAGTGAGCAGAGAAGAGATTTATTAGTATTACCCCAGACAGAGCAGCAATAAGAAAGGTAAGGATATATAAAAGCATAATAAAGAGAAAGCATAACATCTGGGGGAAGAAATGAGTTAACCCGGTGCAACATTGAAGACTGGTGGAAGATGAGGGAACGGGTGTGAGTTATATTAGGCTTAAAAGAGAGAAAACAGTCAAGATACACACCTAGAAATTTCACCATAGCAGCTTGAGGTATAACATCATTCCCATAAGTAAGGATGATTGGCTCCCTTACATCTCTCATACGATAATGGGTCCTGAAGTGTACAATGGCACTTTTTTGGCTGTTGAGAGTCATACCATTTGACCAGCACCAATCTTTTACTTTATCAAGAAGACCTTGAGCTAGGGAAGTGGCAGATGGAAAGTCTACTGCAGCAATGAAAAAGTTACTGTCATCAGCAAAAAGAATAGGGTGCACAAGGGGATGAAGACCATCAACGAGATCATTAATATAAATTAAAAACAAAAGTGGTCCAAGCACAGAGCCCTGTGGGACACCCTTCAATATAGGCAAAGTAGTGGAAGAATTACCATTAACTGAAACATACTGAGATCTTCCCGACAGATAAGACCTTAACCATTCTAGTGGGACTCCATGCACTCCAAATGAAGATAGTTTAGACAAAATAACAGAGTGGTCAAACATATCAAAGGCCCTTGAAAAGTCAAGAAATAGACCCAAAACACACAAGCCCTTGTCCAGATTAACACGCACAAACTCTGTTGCATCTGAGAGTGCATACGAGGCAGAGAAAGTGGGCCGAAAACCATACTGATGGTTAGTTATGAGAGAATTTCCTGCAGTCGTGTTAGTACTAAAGATAAATGAAGAGAGTCTACAATACACTACTCTTTCAACAACCTTAGAAATGACAGGAAGAAGAGAAATGGGTCTATAATTTGAAATTACACCAAATACAACATTCATTTGCGTCAGCAATGAACTTTACCTTCACCCTGAATATATGCATATTTGCATTGAATTTTCACTTGTTTGGAGAAAGTATAAATTCAATTTTGAGAATAGAGACCTAAGAAGAATTTAATGCCCGTGACGGTTTAGTACAGAAAAAGGCTTAGGGAAGGTTTTTGACGATATATTTACTTTGTTTTTAGTACTCCCAGGGTGAAAATATCCTTATTGTTATTTTGTCTTTCTGTTTATTCATTTTTTTTTCTCGTTTTTTCTTACGTCCACTGTAGCCAGTGTGGTTTCAGAAGCTATTTAAAGACAGGTGTAGAGGAAATTAGGTTAGTGGGCCTGTGCTTCAAAGTTTAAACACGAGCCATTCATCAGAACATTTTAAGGGTATTTTGAGGTTAGTTGGAAAATTAATTAGAGTTCTTCTAGAATTAGGGTCTGGAATCCTTAGCTTAGGAAAGACCACACCCAGGATTTTTTTTTTCTACTTTTGTTCAAATCTTAAAAAACGCAACAATTTTGTTATGTACATTTTTGGTTCTTTTATGAGTCGGAAAAAATTGGAGAGAGGGGACAAGACCCTCTAATTCCTACCCTTGGATACGGTCTTGCCCGTGGGAACACGTCAATGCGTGGATCACTGAAAGGTCATAACTAACAATCAATTTTCTCCGTTTGCATCAAGGAAGATATGAGTAGTGTCCTATATTGACATTTGAGGGGATATTTAGAAACCTGTTTATAACATATGCTGATTTGACGGGTGATTTGTACTCCATATACGGTGAGTTGAATATCGTAGCGCCAATCCATAGCAACCAGATTCAATATAAGGATAAAAAATAACCTATCCAATTTGGCTAGAGGCTAATATGTTCAGATATCCATTAGGACTTGTAAGATATTGCAGATATCAAAAAGGGTATCTCAATTTGCAAAAAATTATCTCATTTGCATAAAACTAACTTAATGATGAGTTGAATAATAGGGATGAAACAGAACTAGATAATATTCTTATTTTTTAATTGGATTGTATGAAAGTGGTAAAAGGGTTAAAACTGCTTACCAGTTAAGGTAAGTCTGAGATGATGGTAACTCTCGCGCAACTTGACATAAATGTTAGAATAACATCATTGGTATCAATCTGTAGAAATGGTTACTGCTGACCAGGTGATCATGCGACATGACTTAGCTTTTCTTCTTGGCTCTGTTCTGTATAATACACAAATACCAATTGAGCAGTATTGCCAATATAAAATATGCTTTAGCATTGGAGTATGCTAAAAAATTGAAACTAATAGAGTCGTAGGCGCCAAGATGGCCTTGTGACTTGACCTAGCTTTACTTCTCGGCTTTGTTCTGTACAATACACAAGTCCTAGATCTCTGAAGCTTATTAAGTTATTTTTTATTATTATTAAGCAATTTCAATCAAATAAGCGAGAATATTCAAAGAAAAAGAATACATTTAACTTAAATCTACTAAAACCTAGATCATGGAAGCTTATTATGATATTTTTATTATTATTAAGCAATTTCAATTAACTAAACGAGAATATTACAATGAAAAAGAATACACTTAACTTAAATCTACCGAAACCTAGATCTCGGAAGCTTATTATGTTATTTTCTATTATTATTAAACAATTTCAATTCCAAGATTTGCCTTTTATATCACAACAGCTCTGCATCTTAATAGAGATTTATGAGTCGTCGAGCAGGATAAAATGGGTCATTCAATCACATACTTGGGGTTTCCATCATATGGCTAAATCTATCATGTCAGTGTGACACATACACTCTATGAAATCGTGTATTATCTGTAGTTTAAACCTTTTTACTAATAACAGTTTGTTTTTGCCCTCTTTCGATACATTATAAAAATGCAATAAAGGAGTACAAACAAAGAGAAAAAAAAACACAAATAGTTAATGATTACACAGTACCAATATGTTTAACGAAAAAAAAGACAAACAAGTGGAAATTTAAATCAACACTAAAACACACGACCTATCGCTCTACCCAACTGTATATAATAAATGGTTAAACGGAAAATCAAATAATTAACTACATCGATCATTAAATGGCGAATAAATCGTATGACTCATAGAATGAATCACATGGCTCATAAAATATAAAAAAAAGAGATGAAACATTAGAGGCTTTTTTGCTATTGATCACTAGTATTGTCACGGCGACGTTGCCAACTCCGCAATCTTGGGGCTTTCTTCTCATTAATATATGTATATATATATATATATATATATATATATATATATATATATATATATATATATTATATATATATTTATATATATATTATATATATATTTATATATATATATATATATATATATATATATATATATATATATATATATATATATATATATATATATATATATATATATATATATATATATATATTTATATATATTACCCTCTTTCGCTACATTAAAATAATGATGGACTAGAGGAGTAATAAAGGGAAAAGAGCAAAATACGAAAAATCATCGACTATACGACAAAGTGACAAGCACCACTGACGAGAAAAACAACTAAAACATTCTTTAGACCGGGCACTAAATGTCTAATACACAGTATATAGAAGATGGTTAAGCGGAAAGTCTGATAATTTCTTACAACGGTCTTCAAATCGAGCCGATAATTCTTCCATCTTCTCACATATATCAAAGACATGTTATTTTTTACTAATATATGAGTTACGGAGCCATAGAGGGATACCAATAAAAAATTTAGCAAACTTGTAAAATTGAACCCTAATTTCTTTCTTTTCTGTTGACGAAAAAAGCTTCCATGATGGAGTTAGAAAAAAACACGTGTGGTGTAAACATTGAGTTGTGGAGCTTTCCTAATGCACACTTGTCAAATTGCCCTTTAACTTTTGCTGGCAAACCATATGTTTTGCGAAGTTTCTTTTTCAACTCATTAATAACCAGAGTGAAATTTAAATAATTATATTCATAGGTTTTTTAAATGCATGTCAAATTATAGGTTTTTAGCCACAATTTGTTATTGAGGGCTATATAATATTAATTGGGACACTGATAAAATGTACTTTGAACTAAAAAACAAAGTACAATATTTTCATTGTCGAAAATTCAAAAAACTAAAAATATTCGAATATTAAAAAAAAACAACCAAATTACAGGTCTGTAGCCATGTTTCGTTAATGAAGTCTGATAATTTTTATCAGACTTCATTATGGCCCAGAAAAATGTTCTCTGGGCCAAGATGATTACACATTTTGTTGCATAAAAAGAACAGCCAAAAATCTGCTGTCCTTTAACAGTTTAAGACTTACAGCTGTATGTCCTTGGGCCAAGAGGAAACTAATATACAAGAAGGTTGTTCAGAGACATGCTCCCCTCCACACCCCCCCCCCCGCCCAAAAGAAAGATAAATTCAGCCTAAAAAAGAAGCAAAGGGGAAAATTACAGTCCTGTGGCTTGAATCACAAGGCAAATCTGTCGAATTGAAAAACAAGGAAAGTGGCTGCAAACACGATACTTTACATCGAAAGCATTTTTTTTCTTTTCTTTCCACTTTTTCCTTCTACCAAGATAGCTGGACACTGGAACACCATAGACAGCTGCTTAATGGGTCATTTCTAAGGAGATTGCCACATCTAGTGGCTTTTGTAATTTAAAATAAAATAAGTATTTTTTACAAAAAGTTGTAATTTGTTTGGAGAATTGAATGTACATACCTCATATTTCAATATAATATCGTTGCCACACAGTGCGCCTTCAGAGCCGAAGGAGAGTCCTTTTCCCACTCTACTGTGGCAAGCAATATAAATATGTCATTCTGCTTATGGTGTATTCTGAATACTCGTACATCCGGGTTGCAGAGGGAGCTAGCAACTTAGTAAAAGACGATCACGTCCTATGTTGAGAAATATAGTAGCCTATAACTCCTAAAAATAGACTCTGATCCAAACAAAAAGTACACCATTAGAACCGCTTTGTCCGAAACCCCTATATAGGAAACTGACTTTTCCTTGGTTTACATATAGAATTGAACATTGGTACATCAAACAGTTCGTGGTAACGAACTGTAAGTCAGGAGCGACCCGGCTCAATGGTAACCGAAACTCTAAAAACGGAATTTTTATTTCAATAGATACATCAAAAGAATCAGATTTTAATTCTGATTTCAAATATATAAGTTTCATCAAGTTTAATCTTACCCATCAAAAGTTACGCGCCTGAGAAAAATTTGGCTGATTTCCAAAAAAAGGGGGAAAGACCCCCAAAAGCTATAGAACCTTAATGAAAATCACACCATCGTATTCAGCGTATCAGAGAACCCTACTGAAGAAATTTCAAACTCCTATCTACAAAAATGTGGAATTTTCCATTTTTTGCCAGAAGAAAGATCACGGATGCGTGTTTTTTTTTTTTTTTTTTTTTTTTCAGGGGTAATAGTATTTACCCAGTGGTCCTAGAATATCTTTGGAGGGCTCATTGGAACGGAAATTAAAAGTTCTAGTGCCCTTTTTAAGTGACAAAAAAATGGAGGGCAACTAGGCCCCCTCACACGCTCATTTTTTTCCCAAAGGCACCCAATTAAAATTTTGAGATAGCTATTTTTTTCAGCATAGTCGAAAATCTAATAAATATGTCTTTTAGGATGACTTAATCCCGCACAGTTACCAGGGGAAGGGCGGCAAGTTATGAACTTTGCCCATTGTTTACATATTGTTTTGGTTCTTGGGAAGTATCCCGACAATTTTAGGAAGGATTGTGTCTGGTGGGGGGTGGCTTGAGGAGGGGTCTACTCGGGAGAATCTTTCCATGGAGGATGTTTGTGTTTCTTTGGGGTAAGGGAAATTTCTATGAAGGGGGTGCAGGATTTCCAAGCATTATTTAAAAAACGATCAGAAATTAAATTAAAAAAACAAGTTTTTTCAACTGAAAGTAAGAAGCAATATTATAACTTAAAACGAACAGAAATTATTACGTATATGAGGGGGGTCTCCTCCAAGTAAATACCTCGCTATTTACGCTACAGTTTTTTTTTTTAGTGCTTTCAAAAAAGCTATCTATTCTAGTTAAACGGCCTTTGTGATTCAGGGGTTTGTGAATTAATTTTTTTTTTACTTTTAACGTAAATAGCGTGGTATTGACTAAGGGGAAAACCCCCTCATATACGTAATAACATATACGTAATAAAAAAAAACAATAAAAAAAACAAGCCATACGGCTCAATAGTAATCGAAACTTTTAAAAACGGAATTTTGATGTCAATAAATGTATCAAAAGAATGGGCTTATAGTGCTGATTCTAAATATATAAATTTTATTAAGTTTAGTATAACTCATCAAAGGCTACAACAGCTTTGAACCAACGCTTTGAATCAAAAGCTTTGAACCAACAGGACAACATGAAGTAATTAATGATCAAATAAAGATTTTTCGAATCAACTTCACCTTTTAAAATAATTTAATTAGATACCCTGGTATAGTGTAGAGGACGTGTTCAATCCTGCCAATTGCGAGTTGTGAGGTTCGCTCCCGCACGGTGCCAGGGAAGTAATGTCTTGAATTCTATATGTATAATTTTTTTTCAATTTCAAATTTTTTATACTATTATAATACTATCTCAAAGAGTAATATTTTGCCCTTTGTTTAAAAGGGTCCTTGCTAAATATAAACAAAAAATTTAATTTTGGTTGATCAAGTTATTTTGATTTTAGAATTTTTTTCTTAAATTTTCTCTTACTTGCTGGAGTTTATGTTATTTTTGTATCCAAATTTTGAAGCTTTTATTTGAGCAAAGCTAGTGTTATGTATATCAGAGGCGACACTATAGCGTTGCCTATAGTAAAGGCCATACGGCTCCAATGCTTTATTATTTATATATTTCCAGAGGCACTTCATATGGAAGAGGTCGTTGCATAAACTTCAGAGGGGGCTTATTCAATTGAACATCAGAAGTTCTAGTGCCCTTTTAAGAGTCAAAAGTGATCGAAGGGCAACTAGCCCCCCCCCCCCGCACACCCTTTTTTCCTCAAATACATCAGATAAAAATTTTGAGATTGCAAAATTGTTAAAAATAGTTCAAAGACCATATAACAAAAACTTCGGCGTCGACACCCCCCCCCCCAAGGCCCAGGGGCAGGCGTTGTAAACTATGCCCTGGGGGCATATATGATTCTTATAGAAGGGATGCTCGTAAAAAACTTTAGAGAGGGTTTATTTGATTGGATATTGAAAGTTCTAGTTAACTTTTTAAGAGTCAAAAGAGACAACAGAGCAACTAGCCCCAGACCCCCACGCCCTTTTGCCCCCAAACCCATCCGATAAAATTTTGAGATAGCCCCTTTGTTAAAAGTAGTTCAAACATCAGATAATAAAAACTCCAGGGTCGACAAAACCCCCTCGGGTCCGGGGACAATCGTTGTAAGTTATGCCCAAGCGTCATATATGGTTCTTATAGAAGGGATGCTCGTATGAACTTCAGAGGGCTCATTTGATTGGAAATTGAAAGTTCTAGGTCACTTTTTAAGAGTCGAAAGATATCAGAAGGCAACTAGTCCCCCCCCCATCGCCTTTTTTTCCAAAATGCTTCCGATAAAATTTTGAACTTTGACTTTATTCAATATAAACACACAAATAAAACACAACTCCAGGGACTGATCAATGAACCCTAGGGCCTATGGCTATTTTGCTAAAAATAGTTCAAAGATTGTATAACAAAAACTCCGGGGTCGACAAAACCCCGAGGGCCCGGGGGCAGGCATTTTACGTTATGTCCTGGGGGCATATATGGTTCTTATAGAAGGGATACTCGTATAAACTTCAGAGGGGGCTCATTTGATAGTAAATTGAAAATTCTAGTTCACTTTTTAGAGTCAAAAGAGATCAAACGGCAACTAGCCTCCCCCTTCCCCACGCCCTTTTCCCCCCAAACTCATCCGATAAAAATTTTGAGATAGCCATTTTGTTGAAAATAGATCAAACGTTAGATAATAAAAACTCTGGGGTCGACAAAACCCCCCAGGGCCTGGGGGCTGGCGTTATAAGTTATGCCCCGGGGGCATATACGTTTCTTATAGAAGGGATGCTTGTATAAACATTAAAAAGGGCTCATTTGATTGGAAATTGAAATTTGTTGTTCATTTTTAAAGAGTCAAAAGAGACAAAGGAGCAACTAGCACCCCCACGCCTTTTTTCCCCAAATCCATCAGATAAAAGTTTTGAGATAGCTATTTTTTTTAAAAATATTCCAAAAATCAGATAATAAAAACTCCAGAGTCGACAAAAACCCCCGGAGCCCGGGGGAAAGTGTTTTAAGTTATGCCCCGAGGGCATATAAGGTTTTTATGTAAGGGGAGGTTGTATAAGCTTGACAGGTGGCTTGTTTGATTGGAAATTAAAAGTTCTAGTTACCTTTTTAGAGATAAATAGAACCGGATACCCTCCGGTAGATACCGGAGGGTATCTACCCCCGCCACACACTTCTTTTTCCGCAAATGTATCGGATCAAAATTTTGAGACCGTCAGTTTGTTTGAAATAATCTGACGATCACACAAAAAAAACTTCGGGGTCAATATAACCCCCGTCCTTCCTAGAGCCCGGAAAAAATTGGTCGTATAAACCTCGGAGGGGAATAGAATGAGTAGAAATAGAAAGCTCTAATTCGCTTTTTAAGAATAAAAAGTGATCCAATTGCAACTAGTCCCCCGCGCCAACCCTCTTTTCCGCAAATGCGTCCAATTTAATTTTTTATAAAGCAATTTTGTTCAAAATATGTAATGCAATTTTGTGCCTTTTTCAAGAGTAAAAAAAGACCGGAGGGCAACTAGCCCCCCTAGAGTCCCTTTTTACCCAAATGCATCTGATCAAATATTGATATAGCTATTTTGTTCAAAATAGTTTAAAGATCAAATAACAAAAGCTCAGGGGTCATCACAGCCCCCCCCCAGAGCCCGGTGGAAGTGTTGTAAGTTATGCCCCGGGGGCAGATAAGGCTTTTTGTAAGGGGTGGTCGTATAAAAATCAGAAGTGACTCATTTGATTGGAAATTGAAATTTCTATTTACCTTTTTAAGAGTCACCAAAAGTGATCGACAGGCATCTACATCCCTCCCCCCCCCACCCTCTTTCCCACAAACGCATCCGATCAAAACTTTGAGATAGCCATTTTGTTTCAAATAATCCAACGATTAGATAACAAAACTTCAGGTCCACATACCCCCTCCCCCCCCCAAAAAAAAAACGGGAGAAGGGTTGTAAATTATGTCCCGGGGACATATAAAGTTTTTTACGGAAAGGGTGGTCGTATAAACTTCGAAGGGGACTCAAAAAGATTAGAAATTAAAAGTTCTAATTCCCTTTTTAAGAGTCAAAAGTGATCCTATGGCAACTAGCCTCCCTCCACCAACCCCATGGCCATCATAAGGCTCCAATTTTTTTTTCTCCAGGTGCACTTCATAAGTAGGGAGGCCCCAATAGATACGAGATACACTGCGTGCTGCCATCTATAATCGAGTCTAATGGGTCAATGATCCCCTTTTTCATGGTTATTCCCCACTGAGGATGTTTTTTCATGGTTTTTCTCACTGTTTGATGGATGTAGACATAAGTCCAATAATATTTTCTGGATGTCAACATAAGTTCACATCAATAATTGCTGGATTATCGACTCTAACGGGACAGGGTCGATGACACCTCTTTCTTTGTCAATTTGTTTAATGTTTCCAAGTGTATTGACTCCGCTCTAACGGAAAAAGATCACATGTCTCTTTCTAATAAATAAATATATATATATATATAAATATATATATATATATATATATATATATATAAATATATATATATATATATATATATATATATATATATATATATATATATATATATATATATATATATATATATATATATATATATATATATATATATATATATATATATGGGACGAGATTTAATGTCATTGATAAAAGCCTCTAGGAGATTTAATGTCTTTAGTAAAACATGGAAAAACCTTTTTTTCCACAATGGATATTTTTCAAAGAAAAGTAAAGAGCTGCTACACTAAATCAAAGATGAGCAGAAATAATGTCGAATAATTATTCAAACGTAAATTTTCTGTAAACTTACTTCTAACGGTATATTTGTTAGAGTGAAAAAAACTTTTTTTCCACAAAGGATATTTTTCAACTAAAAGTAAAGAGCTGCTACATTAAATCAAAGATGAGCAGAATATAATGTCGAATAATTGTTCAAGCGTAAATTTTCTGTAAAATTACTTCTAATGATATATTTGTTAGTGTAGCAGAAACCTTTTTCCACAATGGGTATCTGTCAACTAAAAGTAAAGAACTGCTACATTAAATCAAAGATGTGCAAGAATAATGTCGAAAAATTGTTCAACCGTAAATTTTCTGTAAACTTACTTCTAATGATATATTTGTTAGTGACAAAAACTTTTTTTTCCACAAAGAATTTTTTTCAGGTGAAAGTAAAGAGCTGCTACACTAAATCAAAGATGAGCAGAAATAATGTCGGATAAGTGTTCAAGCATAAATTTTCTGTAAACTTACTTCTAATGATATATTTGTTAGAGTGACAAAAACTTTTTTTTCCACAAAGGATATTTTTCAATGAAAAGTAGAGCTGCTACACTAAATCAAAGATGAGCAGAAATAATGTCGAATAATTGTTCAAACGTAAATTTTCTGCAAACTTACTTCTAATGATATATTTGCTAGAGTGGCAGAAACCTTTTTTTCCACAAAGAATTTTTTCAGGTGAAAGTAAAGAGCTGCTACACTAAATCAAAGATGAGCAGAAATAATGTCGAATAATGGAAAAACCTTTTTTTCCACAATGGATATTTTTCAAAGAAAAGGAAAGAGCTGCTACACTAAATCAAAGATGAGCAGAAATAATGTCGAATAATTGTTCAAACGTAAATTTTCTATAAAATTACTTCTAATGATATATTTGTTAGAGTAGCAGAAACCTTTTTCCTCAAAGGATATTTTTCAACTAAAAGTAAAGAGCTGCTAAACTAAATCAAAGATGAGCAGAAATAATGTCGAAAAATTATTCAAAAATAAATTTTCTGTAAACTTACTTCTAATGATATATTTGTTAGAGTGACAAAAACTTTTTTTTCCACAAAGGATTTTTTTCAGGTGAAAGTAAAGAGCTGCTACACTAAATCAAAGATGAGCAGAAATAATGTCTAATAAGTGTTCAAACATAAATTTTCTGTAAACTTACTTCTAATGATATATTTGTTAGAGTGACAAAAACTTTTTTTTCCACAAAGGATATTTTTCAATGAAAAGTAGAGCTGCTACCCTAAATCAAAGATGAGCAAATATAATTTCGAATAATGGAAAAACCGTTTTTTCCACAAAGGATATTTTTCAACTAAAAGTAAAGAGCTGCTAGACTTAATCAAAGATGAGCAGAAATAATGTCGAATAATTATTAAAGCGTAAATTTTCTGTAAACTTACTTCTAATGATATATTTGTTAGAGTGACTGAAACCTTTTTCCTCACAGGATATTTTTCAACTAAAAGTAAAGAGCTGCTACACTAAATCAAAGATGAGCAGAAATAATGTCGAAAAATTGTTCAAACGTAAATTTTCTGTAAACTTACTTCTAATGATATATTTGTTAGAATGGCAAAAACTTTTTTTTCCACAAAGAATTTTTTTCAGGTAAAAGTAAAGAGCTGCAACACTAAATCAAAGATGAACAGAAATAAAGTCGAATAAGTGTTCAAGCGTAAATTTTCTGTAAACTTACTTCTAACGGTATATTTGTTAGAGTGACAAAAACTTTTTTTTCAACAAGGGGATATTTTTCAACTGAAAAGTAGAGCTGCTACACTAAATCAAAGATGAGCAGAAATAATGTCGAATAATTGTTCAAACGTAAATTTTCTGTAAACTTACTGCTAATGATATATTTGCTAGATTGGCAGAAACCTTTTTTTCCACAAAGAATTTTTTCAGGTGAAAGTAAAGAGCTTCTACACTAAATCAAAGATGAGCAGATATAATGTCGAATAATGGAAAAACCTTTTTTTCCACAATGGATATTTTTCAAAGAAAAGTAAAGAGCTGCTACACTAAATCAAAGATGAGCAGAAATAATGTCGAATAATTGTTCAAACGTAAATTTTCTGTAAACTTACTTCTAACGGCATATTTGTTAGAGTGACTAAAACTTTTTTCCACAAAGGATGTTTTTCAACTAAAAGTAAGAGCTGCTACATTAAATCAAAGATGAGCAGAAATAATGTCGAATAATTGTTCAAACGTCAATTTTCTATAAACTTACTCCTAATGATATATTTGTTAGTGACAAAAACTTTTTTTCCACAAGGGGATATTTTTCAACTAAAAGTAAAGAGCTGCTACACTAAATCAAAGATGAGCAGAAATAATGTCGAATAATTGTTCAAACTTAAATTTTCTCTAAACTTATGTCTAATAGTATATTCGTTAGAGTGGCAGAAACTTTTTTCCACAAAGGAAATTTTTCAACTAAAAGTAGAGCTGCTACATTAACAATTATTCGACATTATTTCTGCTCATCTTTGATTTAGTGTAGCAGCTCTTTACTTTTCTTTGAAAAATATCCTTTGTGGAAAAAAGTTTTTGTCACTAACAAATATACCATTAGAAGTAAGTTTACAGAAAATTTACGTTTGAACAATTATTCGACATTATTTCTGCTCATCTTTGATTTAACATAGCAGCTCTTTACTTTTAGTTGAAAATATCTCCTTGTGGAAAAAAAGTTTTTGTCACTCAAATATATCATTAGAAGTAAGTTTACAGAAAATTTACGTTTGAACAATTATTCGACATTATTTCTGCTCATCTTTGATTTAGTGTAGCAGCTCTTTACTTTTTGTTGAAAAATATCCTTTGTGGAAAAAAAGTTTTTTGTCACTCTAACAAATATACCGTTAGAAGTAAGTTTATAGAAAATTTACGTTTTAACAATTATTCGACATTATTTCTGCTCATCTTTGATTTAGTGTAGCAGCTCTTTACTTTTAGTTGAAAAATATCCTTTGAGGGAAAAAAAAAGTTTTTTGTCACTCTAACAAATATATCATTAGAAGTAAGTTTACAGAAAATTTACGTTTGAACAATTATTCGACATTATTTCTGCTCATCTTTGATTTATTGTAGTAGCTCTTTACTTTTCTTTGAAAAATATCCTTTGTGGAAATAAAAAGTTTTTATCACTAACAAATATATCATTAGAAGTAAGTTTACAGAAAATTTACGTTTTAACAATTATTTGACATTATTTCTGCTCATCTTTGATTTATTTTTTGGTTCTCTGCGTCCAGGAATGGACTGAGTATTTTGATTATGTATGATTTATTATTTTTATTTGTTAATAAACCCATTGAACTTAGTGTAGCAGCTCTTTACTTTCACCTCAAAAAAATTCTTTGTGGAAAAAAAGGTTTCTGCTACTCTAACAAATATACCATTAGAAGTAAGTTTATAGAAAATTTACATTTCAACAATTATTCGACATTATTTCTGCTCATCTTTGAGTTAGTGTAGCAGCTCTTTACTTTTCTTTGAAAAATATCCTTTGTGGAAAAAATAAGTTTTTGTCACTAACAAATATACCATTAGAAGTAAGTTTACAGAAAATTTATGTTTGAACAATTATTCGATATTATTTCTGCTCATCTTTGATTTAACGTAGTAGCTCTTTACTTTTAGTTGAAAAATGTCCCCTTGTGGAAAAAAAGTTTTTGTCACTAACAAATATATCATTAGAAGTAAGTTTACAGAAAATTTACGTTTAAACGATTATTCGACATTATTTCTGTTCATCTTTGATTTAGTGTAGTAGCTCTTTACTTTTAGTTGAAAAATATCCTTCGTGGAAAAAAAAAGTTGTTGTCACTAACAAATATACCGTTAGAAGTAAGTTTATAGAAAATTTACGTTTGAACAATTATTCGACATTATTTCTGCTCATCTGTGATTTAGTGTAGCAGCTCTTTACTTTTAGTTGAAAAATATCCTTTGCGGGAAAAAAAAGTTTTCTTTCACTATAACAAATATATCATTAGAAGTAAGTTTACAGAAAATTTACATTTGAACAATTATTCGAGATTATTTTTGCTCATCTTTGATTTAGCGTAGCAGCTCTTTACTTTCAACTGAAAAATATCCTTTGTGGAAAAAGGTTTCTGCCACTCTAACAAATATATCATTAGAAGTAAGTTCCTAGAAAATTTACGTTTGAACAATTATTCGACGTTATTACTGCACATCTTTGATTTAATGTAACAGCTCTTTGCTTTTAGTTGAAAAATATCCTTTGTGGAAAAAATAGTTTTGTCACTCTAACAAATATACCGTTAGAAGTAAGTTTACAGAAAATTTACATTTGAACAATTATTCGACATTATTTCTGCTCGTCTTTGATTTAGTGTAGCAGCTCTTTACTTTTTGTTGAAAAATATCCTCTTGTGGAAAAAAGGTTTCTGCCAGTCTAACAAATATATCATTAGAATTAAGTTTACAGAAAATTTACGTTTGAACAATTATTCGACATTATTTCTGCTCATCTTTGATTTAGTGTAGCAGCTCTTTACTTTTCTTTGAAAAATATCTATTGTGGAAAAAAAGATTTTTCCATGTTTTACTAAAGACATTAAATCTCATAGAGGCTTTTATCAATGACATTAAATCTCGTCCCGTATGTAAAAAAAAAAAGAAGCAAAATTTAGATATCTAGCTAATTGATGAATTTAGACATGAAAATTATGGATGTAATGAAAAATATTAAGTAATCCTGTTTATTACATTTATAGAACATCCCCGAGTATCTCCAAGAGGGAGAGAACATATGGGACACATGGATTTTAACTGAATCTGAAGAAGAGTTCCTTCTTTTTAACAGTAATGAAGATAGTACTGATGATATAATGGAGATCCACTATACAGAAGATGGTCTATCATACACATCGGAGGATTTGGTAAGGCGGGGACCTTCAGGCCGACTCTGTATAGAGTACGATGTGCGGTTGGCTGTTAGTTTGCCCATAAGAATACGAGAGGATTTATTTGAGGATATGCTCCCCCCCTCTACTAGATATAATGGTAATTGAAGAAGACGAGATTCAAGTAATTGAACCCGAGATTATATATATAAAAACTATTATAAATATTGATATATCAAAAGAATAAAGATTATAAGAATGATTTATTTTTTATCTTTGATAGAAAACTTGACTGAGGATTGATAACACTCTAAAGGGTGATCTATTAAATCTGAACTATTCATGTACAGAAGTCTCTGTTGGTATTCGTACTCTAGGCTTATCGAGTAGGAGAAAATTAATATAGTACAAACAAATTTATTGCACGGTTGTGATACATAACTTATCAATCAAATCAATAATGAGATTTATTGTAAAATGGTATATAAGAACTCTTCCAGAACGATTTTTGATGTTTAAAATCCATTCCATTGTATAAACTCTTATGTTGTCTCTTAAAGGGCCACTTTTTCCCCTCTCTTAGATCATATTCATTATAATATTCACTGCTATAATTTGCACTATACACGTTTTTCTTCGAGTTTTCATCATTGTTTTTTATATTATATTTTGAGGTATCTCTGTAGAGAAAGCCCTCTTTTCCCTGTCTCTTCTTTCGATCTTCCTTTTCTGTCCTATCAAACCTTGTTTTATGAGAGTTTGCTTTCAATCTGTATAAATTTCTCTCCATATCATGTATGATTTGTCTCCTTATTTCCTCCAGATTTTTCTCCTCTATCCCTACGTCTAAATTGTCTAAACGTGTAGTAGGTTCATGAGAATGTTCAAAATCATGATAATGTCCTTCACATATAGAACAGTTGCAATAAAAGGATATTTCTAACTCAATTTGTTCACTCATGTTATCACACTGCGAACTATAGACTTAGTGAACTTCTATTCACACACTAATAAAAACTATATATCTCAAGGGTGAATTGTAATGTAAAGGGAAACCTTACGTAACTCCCTGATTGGCTTAGAAAGAGACACGTGATCTTGTCCCGTTAGAGCAGAGTCAATAGACTTGGAAACAAAAAACAAATTGACCTAGAAAGAGGTGTCATTGATCTTGTCCCGTTAGACTCGATAATCCAGGAATTGTTGTCGTGAACTTATTTTGACATCCAAGAAAACAACAAATAAAATGACCTAGAAAGAGACACGTGATCTTGTCCCGTTAGAGCGGAGTCAATACGCTTAGAAACAACAATAAAATTGACCTAGAAAGAGGTGTCATTGACCCTGTCCCGTTAGAGTCGATAATCCACCAATTGCTGATGTGAACTTATGTTGACATCCAAGAAAACAACAAACAAATTGACCAACACACATAACCACCAGACAATCATCCAATAACCAGATGTCTACATTGACCTAGAAAGCGGTGTCATTGACCCTGTCCCGTTAGACTCGCTAATCCGGCAATTGTTGATATATATATATATATATATATATATATATATATATATATATATATATATATATATATATATATATATATATATATACCACACAATCAAGTTGTGATAGTTGAACGCGACACTGGTTGCGTATCACCTCTTCTCCAAGTTCATCTTCTTTATGTCTATTTTCATTTTTCTTATTCTTTTTCCTTTGTTAGAGAAAAAGCACTCGATGTTTTACACCACAATCAAGTTGTGATAGTAGAAAATGATGCTTTAGGGGTATCACCTCTTCTCTGCGTCCATCTTCTCCATGTCCATTTTAATTTTTCTTCATCTTTTACCCTTTAAGAGAATGGACAATTGAAGCTTTACAGCACAATCAACTAGCGATAGTGGAAGGTGTTACTAGTTGCGTATTACCTCTTCTCTGCGTCCATTTTCGTCTTTCTTGATCTTTTTCCTTTTTAGAGAAGGGTAGTCGATGCTTTAACACATAATCAAATTGTGATATTTGAACGTGACACTGGTTGCGCATCACCTCTTCTCGACGTCCATCTTCTCTATGTCCATTTTCATTCTTCTTGATCTTTTTCTTTTTTGTTAGAGAAGAAGTACTCGATGTTTTACATCACATCAAGTTGTTATAGTAGAAGGTGATACTGGATGCGTATCACCTCTTGCCTGCATCCATTTTTTCTGTTTCCATTTTCACATTTCTTAATCTTTTTTTCTTTTTCAGAGAAAAGGTAGTCGGTGCTTTACATCACAATCAAGTTGTGATAGTAGAATGTGATAATGGATGCGTATCACCTCTTTTCTACGTCCATCTTCTTTATGGCCATTTTCATCTTTCTTAATCTGTTTCCTTTTTCAGAGAAGAAGTAGTCGATACTTTATAGCACAATCAATCACCTGCATATCACCTCTTCTTTCTCTATCACATCTATGTTTATTTTACTTCTTTTTTAATCTTTATCCTTTTTTAGAGAAGAGATAGTTGAAGC
Organism: Artemia sp. Qi Xiang Cuo; assembly: GCF_049724085.1. NCBI lineage: Eukaryota > Metazoa > Arthropoda > Branchiopoda > Anostraca > Artemiidae > Artemia > Artemia sp. Qi Xiang Cuo. Next base: position 16,478,380 of record NC_142809.1, on the reverse strand, counting down.
TTTACAACATAACCAAGTTGTGGTAGTAGCTGGCGATACTGGTTGTGGAAAGTCGACTCAAGTACCGCAATATTTACTTCATGCTGGATTTAAGAAAATAGGTTTGAATAGAGTTTGTTTATAAATTTATAACTTAGTTCAACTTAAAATAGAATAACTAATAGAGTAATGGAAAAATAGTTGAACTGCTGTTCAGCTTACGATACAAAAAGACGTATTAGTCAACATGAAAAGTGAAATTAACTGAAAGAGCCCTTTTGTGGAATAAGAAGGCTCATCAAGAAGGAAACACGCAACAATAAAGACAAAGAAATTAAGCAAACAAAACAATTGAATTAGATGAATTAAAACAAAACTATGGATATTGTTTCCAGACCTTCTTTATTGGTGGGTTATTTATGCCTAAAATACAAACCATTTACACTTTGTAGAGTAAATTACACTACTACTAACAGTTCTCTGCAACACCAGACCGCCTGAGGCCAACGCAGCTACGCACGTTCCTTCTCCATCCCAGTCTATTCAGAGCCTCACTCTTTACACCCTCCCGAGAAGTTTCCATTTCCTTAAATCTTTCCTTACGACATTTCCCACCCCTTTCGGGGAAGACCTGATTTTTTTTTCGGCCCTAGACGGTTGGCCGACAAGGACTATCTTTGGCAATCGTTATTCGCAGAACGTGGCCTAGCTATCTCAACTTTTCTCTCATTATAGCCCTAAAAAGTGGGATTGAACCTCGTTTTTTGTGCAGCTCATTGTTTGAGATACGGTCAGTCAGTCGGGTACCCAAAACAATCCGTAGACAATTTCTTTGAAAAAAATAGTGCAAATCCTCGTCCGTTTTTCGGAGCTCGCTCGCTTCAGGACCTTATATATAATGTATATAATATATTCCACCCCAACCGAGGATAACATGTTTTCTGTTTAGCCCTAGGTGGTTTCCCAAAAGGAAACAATCTTTGGCAATCTGTCATCCTTCATGTGCAGAACTTGACCTAGCCATCTCAACCTTTCTCTCATTATAGCCCTAGAAAGCGGGATTGAACCCCACTTTTCGTACAGCTTATTGTCTGAAATACGGTCTGTCAGTTGGTTACCCAAAAAACCGTAGGCAATTTCTCTGGAAAACATATAGTAAATCAGCCTCCGTTATTTAGAGCGCCCATGCTTCAAAACCATATTTGACTACTGTCATCACTTTAGCTTCCACTATTCTAATTTTGGTTCGCTGGCTTATCTTCCTAGTCTTCCAAACTTTTTTCAACGGCAAAAAAACGCATTGGGCTTTGGCTACTCTACTTTTAATCTTCAATGCACCCACCATCTTCACTAATAATACTATCAAGATAAGTGAAGCTGTCCATTTGATTGATTTTTTTTTTTTTTTTATACAAAATAAGTTTTTCAAAGAAAAGTAAAGAACTCCATTAAACAAAAATGAGCAAAAATAAAAAAATGAGCAAAAAGTCAAACTCAAAACGAGCAGAAATTAACATAAGTTGTGCTCAAAACCCCAATGCCTTCCCAAGGCCAGGACATAATTTGCACTTAACTGAAAAAAATGCAAATGAATGTGCATTGTCAGTTTAATATACATATACTGATAATTAGTAATCAGAATGTTAATATTATTTGATTTATTAAAGTTATAAAAGTAAAACATTTAAATTTTTTTTAGTAAAGTGCAAATTACGTTATGGCCTTGAGAAGGCATAGGGGGTTTTGAGCACAACTTATGTTAATTTCTGCTCGTTTTGAGTTTGATTCGGTTATTTATTGTAATTTCTGTTCGTTTTGGGTTTCATGTATTTATTGATGCTTATTTGCGGTAGTTTCACGCTTCGTAGATTATTTGATTTTATTTTTGCTCATTTTTTGTTTAAAAGTGTTCTTTACTCCATTTACATAGTCTTTTCAGGGAAGAAGAAAATAATACTTTAAATCTTTTTGTTTTTTTAAGACTTTATAGTTTGGTCTGCTATTTGTATGCTGGAGAAATTTTTTTAGCTATTTTTAACAACATACACCCTTTTACAAATCTGAACACAAATGGTAGTGTTTCATTTCCTTTCAAACCTCCTCTAGTTGACCTGAAATGGAAAACTTGATACCATTCGCAAAAAAATTTGCTTACTTTCTTTGGTAGCTTGGATACTTGGATACACTTTCCTACGACAGATCCTTCGATACGAATTGCCCTGGTCTAAAGAACAACAAAAACAACAAAAAATCACACATTATACCTACATCGATCTTTACTATAAAAATTTCAAGCCTTCCAATCACTTTCGACTATTAAAAAGGGCTCTAGGCCTTTCGATTTCCAATCGAATGAGCCTTTTTGAGTTTCTACGACAACGCTTTATATAAACACCTTATACGTCCCCAGGGCATAAATTATAACCCTTACCGTAAGGGCTGTAAGGGTGGTTGTAATCCTCTAAGACATAATTTCCAAACTTTCAACTACGTTAAACAAAATGGCTATCTCAAAATTTTGATGGGATGTGTTTGGGAAAATGATGAGCGTGAGAGGGGCGTTAGTCGCTCTCCCATCACTTTCAACTATTAAAAAAGGCACTAGCCCTTTCAATTTCCAATCAAATGAGCGCTTTTGAAGTTTCTAGGACAACGCTTTCAATAAAAACCTTATATGCCCTCAGGGCATAACTTACAACCCTTGCCCTGAGGGCTGGGGGGGGTGGGGGGGTTGTCATCCTAAAAGACCTAAGTTCCAGAATTTTCTACTACGTTGAACACAATGGCTATCTGAAAATTTTCATTGGATGTGTTTGGGGGAATGGTGCGCGTAAGAGGGTGGTTAGTTACCCTCCAATCACTTTCGACTATTAAAAAGGGCTCTAGCCCTCTCAATTCCCAATTGAAGGAGCCCCTTTTGAAGTTTTTACGACAACTCTATCTAATAAAACCATATATGCCCCTAGGGCATAACTTACAATCTTTGCCCTGGGAACTCTTGGGGGTTTTTCATCCTTAAATACATAATTTCCAGAACTTTCAACTACGTTAAACAAAATGGTTATCTTTAAACTTTGATTGAATGTGTTTGGGGAAATAGTGGGCGTGAGAGAGGGGTCAATTACTCTCCACCCACATTTCGACTATTAAAAAGGGCAATCTTAATTTCCAATCAAATGAGCCCTTTTTGAAATTTTTACAACAACTTTCTATATAAACCTTATATGTCCCCATGGCATAACTGACAACCATTGCACTGAGGGCTCTGAGAGGGTTATCATCCTAAAATACCTAATTTCCAGAAATTTCGACTACGTTGAACAAAATGGATATATCAAAATTTTGATTGGATGTGTTTGGGGAAATGGTGGGCGTGAGAGGGGGGTTATTTGCCCTTCAATCACTTTTGACTATTAAAAGGGCCTTAGCCCTTTCAATTTTCAGTTGAGTTAGCCCTTTTTGATGTTTTTACAACATCGCTTTCTATAAAAACCTTACATGCTCCCAGGGCATAACTTACAACCCTTGCCCTGAAGGTTGTGGGGGGGGGGTTGTCATCCTTAAAGACCTAATTTCCGAAACTTCCAACTACGTTGAAAAAAATGGCTATCTAAAAATTTTGGATTGGATGTGTTTGGGGAAAAGGTGGGCTTGAGAGGGGGGTTAGTTATCCTCAAATCACTTTCGACTATTAAAAAGGGCACTAGTTCTTTGCATTTCCAATCGAATGAGCCCTTTTTCAAATTTCTACGACAAAGATTTCAATAAAAACCTTATATGCCCCCAGGGCATAACTTATAACCCTTGCCCCGAAGACTATGGGGGGAGTTTCCCGCTTTAAAGGTATAATTTCCTGAACTTTAAACTGTGTGGAACAAAATGACTATCTCAAAATTTCGATTGGATATCTTTGGGAGAATGGTGGGCGTGGAAGAGGTGTTAGTGGCCTTCCAATCACTTTCGACTATTAAAAAGGGCACTAGCCATTTCAATTTCCAATCGAATGAGACCTAATTTCCAGAATTTTCTACTACGTTGAACACAATGGCTATCTGAAAATTTTCATTGGATGTGTTTGGGGGAATGGTGCGCGTAAGAGGGTGGTTAGTTACCCTCCAATCACTTTCGACTATTAAAAAGGGCGCTAGCCCTCTCAATTCCCAATTGAATGAGCCCCTTTTGAAGTTTTTACGACAACTCTATCTATAAAACCTTATATACCCCCGGGGCATAACTTAAAACCTTTGGCCTTGGGACTCTGGGGGGTTTTTCATCCTTAAATACATAATTTCCAGAATTTTCAACTGTTGAACAAAATGGCTATCTTTAAACTTTGATTGAATGTGTTTGGGGAAATGGTGGGCGTGAGAGGGGGGTCAATTACTCTACACTCACTTCCGACTATTAAAAAGGGCAATTTTAATTTCCAATCAAATGAGCCCTTTTTGAAATTTTTACAACAACTTTCTATATAAACCTTATATGCCCCCAGGGCATGATGTTTTTACAACATCGCTTTCTATAAAAACCTTACTTGCTCCCAGGGCATAACTTAAAACCCTTGCCCTGAAGGTTGTGGGGGGGGATGGGTTGTCATCCTCAAAGACCTAATTTCCAAAACTTTCAACTACGTTGAACAAAAAGGCAATCTAAAAATTTTGATTGGATGTGTTTGCTGAGAAAGTGGGCGTGAGAGGGGAGTTAGTTGCCCTCCAATCAATTTTGACTATTAAAAAGGGCAGTGGCCCTTTGAATCTTAAATCAAATTAGCCCTTTTTCAAGTTTCTACGACAAAGATTTCAATAAAAACCTTATTTGGCCCCAGGGAATAACTTATAACGCTTGCCTTGAAGACTGTGGGGGAAGTGTCCTGCTTTAAAGGTATAATTTCCTGAACTTTAACTGCATGGAACAAAATGACTATCTCAAAATTTTGATTGGATATTTTTGGGGAAATGGTGGGCGTGGAAGGGGTGTTAGTTGCCTTCCAATCACTTTCGACTATTAAAAAGGGCACTAGCCATTTCAATTTCCAATTGAATGAGCCCTTTTTGATGTTTCTATGACAACGCGTTCTATAAAAATCTGAAATGCCCCCAGGGCATAACTTACAACCCTCGCCCTGAAGGCTGTGGGGGAGTGTCCTCCTCAAAAAAAAATTTCTACCTGGAGATCAACCGCGCTGAACAAAATGGCTATCTAAAAATTTTGATTTGATGTGTTTGAGGAAAAGGTGGGAGTGAGAGGGGGACTAGATACCCTCGAATCACTTTCGACTATCAAACAGGGCTCTAGCCCTTTGAATTTCCAATCAAATGAGCCCTTTTTCAAGTTTCTACAACAAACATTTCTATCAAAACTTATATGCCCCCAGGGCATAACTTATAACCCTTGCCCTGAAGACTGTGGGAGGAGTGTTCTGCTCAAGGGTATAATTTCCAGAAATTTAAACTGCGTGGAACAAAATGGCTATCTCAAAATTTTGATTGGAAGTGTTTGGGGAAATTAGTTGCCTTCCAATTAGTTTCGACTATTAAAAAGGGCACTAGCCATTTCAATTTCTAATCGAATGACTCCTTTTTGAAGTTTCTACGACAACGTGTTCTATAAAAACCTTATATGCCCACAGGGTATTACTTACAACCCTTGCCCTGAGGGCTGTGAGGGGGTTGTCATCCTCAAAGACCTAATTTACAGAACTTGAAACTACGTTGAATAAAATGGCTATCTCAAAATTTTGATTGAATGTGTTTGGGGAAAAGGTGGGCGTGACAGGGGGGTTAGTTGCCCTCCAATCACTTTCGACTATTAAAAAGGGCACTAGTCCTTTCGATTTCCAATCGAATGAGCCATCTTTGAGTTTCTACGACAATGCTTTCTAAAAACACCTTATATGCCCCCAGGGCATAAATTACAACCCTTACCCTAAGGGCTGTGAGGGTGGTTGTATTTCTCTAAGACATAATTTCCAGAACTTTCAACTACGTTAAACAAAATGGCTATCTCAATGTTTTGATCGGATGTGTTTGGGAAAATGGTGGGCGTCAGAGGGGAGTTAGTCGCTCTCCCATCACTTTCAACTATTAAAAAAGGCACTAGCCCTTTCAATTTCCAATCAAATGAGCCCTTTTGAAATTTCTAGGACAACACTTTCAATATTAACCTTATATGCCCTCAGGGCATAACTTACAACTCTTGCCCTGAGGGCTGGGGGTTGGGGGGGGGGGGGTTTGTCATCCTAAAAGACCTAATTTCCAGAATTTTCTACTACGTTGAACACAATGGCTATCTGAAAATTTTTATTGGATGTGTTTGGGGGAATGGTGCGCATAAGAGGGTGATTAGTTACCCTCCAATCACTTTCGACTATTAAAAAGGGCTCTAGCCCTCTTGATTTCCAATTGAAGGAGCCCCTTTTGAAGTTTTTACAACAATTCTATCTATAAAACCTTATATGCCCCTAGGGCATAACTTACAACCTTTGTCCTGGGGACTCTGGGGGGTTTTTCATCCTTAAATACATAATTTCCAGAACTTCTAACTACGTTGAACAAAATGGCTATCTTTAAAATTTGATTGAATTTGTTTGGGGAAATGGTGGGCGTGAGAGCGTGAGAGGGGGGTCCATTACTCTACACTCACTTTCGACTATTAAAAAGGGCAATTTTATTTTCCAATCAAATGAGCCCTTTTTGAAATTTTTACAACAACTTTCTATATAAATCTTATACTTCCCCCGAGGCATAACTTACAACCCTTGCATTGAGGGCTCTGAGGGGGTTATCATCCTTAAACACATAATTTCCAGAACTTTTGACTACGTTGAACAAAATGAATATCTCAAAATTTTGATTGGATGTGTTTGGGGAAATGATGAGCGTGAGAGGGGGGTTAGTTGCCCTTCAATCAATTTCGGCTATTAAAAGGGCACTAGCCCTTTCAATTTTCAATTGAATTAGCCCTTTTTCATGTTTTTACAACATCGCGTTCTATAAAAAACCTTATATGCCCCGAGGGCATAACTTACAACCCTTGCCCGGCGGGTTGTGAGGGGGTTGTCATCATCAAAGACCTAATTTACAGAACTTAAAACTGCGTTGAATAGAATGGCTATCTAAAAATGTTGGATTGAATGTGTTTGGGGAAAAGGTGCGCATGAGATGGGGGTCAGTTGCCATCCAATCACTTTCGACTATTAAAAAGGCCACTAGCCCGTTGAATTTCCAATCTAATGAGCCTTTTTTGAAGTTTTAACGACAACGCTTTCTGCAAAAACCTTATATAGCCCCAAGTCAAAACTTAAAACCCTTGCCCTGAGGGCTGTGGGGGAGCGTCCTCCTCAAAAACATAATGTATATCTGGAAATCAATAACGCTTAACAAAATGACTATCTCAAAATTTTGATTGGATGTGTTTCGGGAAATGGTGGGCTCGGAAGGGGTGTTAGTTGCCTTCCAATCACTTTTGACTATTAAAAAGGGCACAAGCCATTCCAATTTCCAATTAAATGAGCCCCTTTCGGAGTTTCTACGAAAACTTCTTCGATACGAAGTGCCCTGCTCTAAAGTAAAGAAAATAATAAATAATATATTGTGCCAGCATCCTTCTTATATGCCCACCAGGGTATAACTTACAACCCTTGCCCTTAGGGTTGTGGGGGAGCGTCCTCCTCAAAAACATATTTTCTATCTGGAAATCAACTATGCTGAACAAAATAGCTATCTCAAAATTTTGATTGGAAGTGTTAGGGGGAATGATGGGCGTAGGGGGGGGGGGCTAGTTGCCCTCCAATAACTTTCGACTATTAAAAAGAACACTACCTACTTCAACTTCCAATCGAATAAGCCCTTTTCGAAGTTCCAAAGATAACTCATTTGATACGAAGTGCCCGGGTATGGAGAAAAAAAAAATAATACATTGTACCAACATCGTTCTTTGCCTATGATTTTCGTTACTCACCCTCACCTTTTCATATTCCCTTATTCCCAACCTTAGCGACTTAATCTTCATATCTTAATTTTCAAATTTATTTTAGTATTCTGAACTAACAAAACCGCTTTAAGCTCATTTATTTTGCTCATGCTTTATTAATTTGAACGTCTAGGATGTTTAAATCATCAGTATAATCGAAGTCAAGGAAAGTTTTATTTCCCCATTTATTCCGTGTTCTCCCATTTTCTTTTCTCTGCTCCTTAAGACAAAATCCATCAGAATGATCCATAAAAATGGGGATAGAACATAACCCTTCTTAACTCCTGATTTAATACGAAACCAGCTATTAACCTCATTTCCTACCGTAACCGCAGCAGTGTTATTCTTGTACATAGCACTTATCACTTTAATGTAATTGTCTGGTATACCCTACAAGGGTAAGACCTTTGCTAACGCTCATCTATCAACTGAATCAAACGCTTGCTGGTAATGTATAAACTGAGGACTAAAGGTGTTTGATGTCTCAGCACTTCGCAATTAGTAACCTAAGAGTGAAAATTTCCTAACACCGCATTGTTCTTCTCTTAAAACTTTGTCTACAGCATCTCTAAGTCTAAAAATTATCATCATACTAAGTAATTTGCTACCAACAGAAACCAGGCTAATGTCTTTACAATTTCCACACTCACTCTTATCACCGTTCTTATTCATTGGTTTAATTAGGGTTTTTTTAGGTACTTTCCCTTTTTCGAAAATCATATTCATAATCTTCAGTAGCTTATTTTTAACATCATAACCCCTATATTGAAGAAACTCATTTACCACATAATCAGCACCCGGGGTCTTATTATTATTTTTTAATCCTTTTAGTACTGTCACTAGGCTTTCTTTATCAAAAGAATCTTCCTTCACATCCATTGTGTCACAAACTTTTTCATTTTCCCCTATATCTTTTCCTGGAACTCTATCTCTGTTTTGCACATTCTCGAAATGTTTTGCTCATCTCCCTTTAACTCTTTTCTTATCACTAATTTTGGCCCCGTTCTTATCTTTAACTGGGACAAGTCCAGATTGACTACACCCTCTCAATTGATTAACCCGCCAGCACAATAATTTAATTTTATGCCGTCTAGCTGCATCTCCCAGATCCTCGGCTGTTTAAATCCATGATCTCCACTTCACACCTTAGTTCATAGTTTAGTGCTTTCTCCGCTTTCTTCGCATTCCTTTTATTTTCATATAATCTATCACTAAGATAATTCTTGTAGAAGCCCCTTCTCCTCTCTATTAAACATAAAGCATTTTTACTAATATTCCTAGTAGCGTTCCTAACTTAGTTCCCTAAGACATTATCAGCAACTTCACTAATTATTTTTCTAAAATTATGCCTTCCATCTTCTTCATTGTCAAATTTTAAACTCTCCAGTTTAGTAACTCTCCAGTTTCCTTTTTTTATTATTACAGGCTTCGTGGCTCCTTTACAGGTCATGATGTGCCGCTAGTCTTGGTAATTACCTCAGTTTCCAACACTGAGATATTAATAATACATTCTCATGAACGCGTCAAGGGAAGGATTTTCCGGGTTTAGCTATACCGGCAAGCTATTCCAAGCGGTGACTGATCGTCGAGCGAAACTCGTTTTCAGATATTCTCGGTTTGGAGTACCCTGCTAAAGGTGGACCTGACGAGCTGTACTTCGGCGAGTTGATCCCAATAGCTTTGCTCTGTCAGGAACGAGCTTTGATAGCTCCTCTGATGGAGGGTTATACATGTATTTGTAGAAAACCGACGTGGACGCCATGTCAAAGCGTTCCTGGATCAACTGTGGGGTTTTAGCTATCTTGTTGTCAGAGGTTCCTGCACGAACTGCTCGATTTTGAATCCGTTGGAGTGGAGCGATGCGGCTTTGTGGTGGACCAGCGAAGAAAGGTCATGCATATTTCGTGACAGGTCTGATGCACGAAATGAAAAGTGGTAGAATAGACTCATGAGGGAAGAGACTTTTATGTCTTAGGCTAACTCCTAGCCTCTTGGAGCAAGAGGATCTAATTTTACTGAGGTTCTCAGTCCATGAGAGATCCGAAGAGAAGTTAACTCCAAGTAAGCGTAGTGTATCAACTCGTGTTATTGCCTCTTCTGTGAAGACGAAATCAGGATGAGCCCTGATATTATGCGCCTTATAAATTAGGAGCTCTTTCGTTTTCGATACGTGAAAACTGACAAGCCACGCATGTACCCACCCCTCAGCTCGCTCCATGTCATTCTGAAGCTCCTTATGGGGTTTGCTGGGATCTTCGTCTTTAGCAATTGATGTTTTTGTTGTCGTGTCATCAGCAAAGTGGTGAGGTTTATTCACAAGGTTGTCCCTAGGTCGTTTATGAACACCAAGAAAAGAGTTGGCCCAAGAATACTTTCTTGGGGTGCTCTTGATAAGACAGGGTTTTCTTTTGATATGAAGCCGTCAAGGACAACCTGCAATGAACGTTGACGAAGAAAGTCAGTAAGCACCTCAAATAGTTGACCATCAACTCGATAGGCTTTCGTTTGAAAAGCAGTCCCTTGTGCCATACATGATCAAAGGCTTTTGCGATGTCAAAAGAGAAAAGGCGAATATCGTGCCCCTGAGAAAGGAGCTTAGCCCACTCTTGATATTGCGCAATCAGACAGTCTAATGTCGATTGTTTTCTGCAAAACCGGATTGCGTGTCAGCCAACAACAGATGTGACTCGAGGTATTAGTAAAGGGTCTTGTTAATGGCACTTTCATAAACTTTACCTACGCAGGACAGCAGACTTATTGGACGATACGATCCTACATTAGTACGGTCGGATCTGACTTTCGAACAGGGACCACATGAGCAATTTTCCAGGCATCCGGGAATGATCCCGCTGCATAGCATTTCCTATACAGAGGCGAGAGGACCAGCAAGTTCAGGAGCACATCTTTTGAAGATGAAATTGGGAATCTTGTCAGGTCCTGAAGCTTTGGTGACATCCAGCTGGCTTAGCGTTCTGAGCACCTTACTAGTAGTTGTGTTAACGCTGGTGATCTTCATATCTGTTCGTGGCGTAAAAGGAGGGGGGAGGCTCCGGGGTCATCAAGTTGGATTACCTTTGAAAAGGCTTGTGCAAGGGTATCTGTCTTTTCCTGGCCTGACTGGATCATCCCTTCAAAATGAAGCGATGGAATTGATCTTGGTTTAGATGACGGTAGACCTTCTTTGACGACCCTCCACCACTGCTTTGCGGGGGCACTTTTCACTTTGTTTACAAACTTGTGTTTGTAGTTGGATATAGCTTGACGTGCGGTATTAACAGACTCGTTGCGAGCGCTAATACAAGCAGCCTGGTCCTCATCTGATTCAGTCGAACGCCATTTCTTGTGAGCCTTCTTTCTGGCCCTGGTTGCATTTCTACAACCAGCGTTGAAACAAGGCTTACCTCGAGATGAGACTTTTACAAAAGCCAACTGGAAGAAACTTTCCTGGAAAGTTTCTCTAAAATTCTCATCCTGGAATCTACCTGCGTTATAGTTTCCCGGAAGGTAGTTACCCTTCCGAAATCTCAGCTTTAAATTAACCCAAGACACTATAGGCCAGTAAAGGTACGGATTGATCGGGACAAAATTGCAACAACAGTTTTTCATGAACCAATATGTTCAGAAAAAATCGCTGAACAACATATCGAAAACTCGCCAAAATCGCTCGCCAAAAAAACCTTCCGGGGCTGCTTAAAGAGATTGGTAGGGGACGAAAAAATAGGTTTTTTCAGTTAAGCGTAACGTGAAATTTAAGCGTAAAGCTTTAAGAATTATTTATGCTACAGTAGGTGTTAGTCTTTCATCCAGGTAGTCACGATGATACAGTAGATTTTTTGTGATTTTGCTGTGATTCGTCTTTGCTGCATATAGGTTTCTTTTTGGTTTGATAATCTACTGTAAAATTATGGAGCGGGGAAAAATTAATTTATATAAGAAATTGATAGAACGAAAAATTTACTTGCATCGAACTTGAGAATCCTTTTCTTTTCGTTTGGTCTTCAATTTCAATGAAGAGCATCTTAAAAGGTTAAAAGTAAAGGGGAAAACCCTAACTGTAGGCTTTCCCACGTTAGAGGTCCTTGGGGAGCTAAAGTTCCCCTGCCCCAGTGTTCTCTTGGTTACAAAAATGATCCTTGATACTACGGAAATACTGATATTTTGACTATTTCTTATTGATATGACGCAAATCTTAGAGATTGAGAAATCTGATGAAATTGATCTGAAGGACGCCAAATCTCCCATCCCAGAAAAATATTCACAGAGTTGGTGCGAATTAATGGATTAGCCATGCAGTTGATAAGATTTCTCAAGAGTTAAGGTTACTTTGCAAGATAAGGACGGTCAGTGATCTTAAACTTATCCTTAGTAAAGCTATTGCTAAACCTCAAGAGGCTCTGAGAGTTGGTGCTTCCATTCATCTACTGCGCTCAAGCCTTGGGACTGCTTTTAAAGATTGCAAAGATTCCCAAATCCACGACCTGGCCGGTGGGAGTTAAGTTTATCTAGATAAGTTTATTCTTCTTCTTCTTCTTTATATTTTTTATATACTCAGATATTGAACTTATCTGTACTGGAATGCACATGACCTTAACATGGCTAAATGAGAAGGTTTCAACTTAGTTTTTCAGCCCTAACTATGAAAAGGATCATGTCTTTCATCTTGTACCCATTAATTGTGCCTTTTGCAACTACGACTAATGTTAATACCTCAACGCAGCTGGTATTGATCTGAGGTAACCACTGTACATGCTTTTCTTGTGCCAAATTCTACTAGTGACAGTTTTGAAATGAACGAGTTAATTGGTTTGCTGTTAATGGCTGTTTTGGAAGAAAGTGGTATATCAAATTAAGATGAGGAAGCATTGCCTTCTCAAAAATATTGATAAACACAGACAGCAGGGATATTCGCCAATAATTAGCTAAATCATTATGATACCCACCCTGAAATTGCATGATACCCATGTAACATGATAGCTAATACCCATGATAACACTAGCATGCTTGACATTACTCCGAAAAATACCATATTGAAAAGAGAGGTGGCTAAATCTTGTTAATGGAAAAGTAATGAAACAAAGTATGAACTTAATTACCTTGGCAGGAAATATTATCCTCTCAATAGTCATATCATCAATATAGTAGCTATAGTAAATTGGGAAATGATCAGAAATGCCACTTACTATAACATAATTTTGAATCAAAGAAGCCGTGCAGAAGATATTATCGGTGAACACACAGCTCAACCAACAAACAAATCAACCAACCCCAACTCAACTACCACATAATTCAACTGCCTAAAGTTCAACCACCAAACATCTCAACCACCATCAACTTAATGACCTAACAACTCACCCACCCTGAGCACAACTACCAATTAACTCCACTACCTTAAATTCGATCACCAAACAGATCAACTACCATCAACTCAAACATCGCATTGCTCAATCACCGCATAGCTCAGATCTGTTTCGATTCAGGTCTGCTGATCAATCACCAAAGCTTGGTGAGCATTCACACCCTGGTAATCCGATCAGTGTGATGACTTCTCAAATAAAGCCCAACATTAAACAAGCAGCAACCATTTTCTCTGTGTCAAATAGAAACCTTTCAGGGGAACAGCTTCAAACTGAAAATGAAGACATACTTGTTGGAATGCCTGCAAAGAGTGCCTTAGAAACGTCCATTGGTCGAGAAAGCCGAAAATACGATTATAATCTTCAAGAATCCCCAGCCAATGGATTTTGAAATCCCAGATTTGTATCAAGATCTTGTCCTTTACCATACTGGACAAAATATTCCTAAAAGAATTTGGGTTTTGGGCCATAGAGATATTTTGCAGTATCTTCAAAGATTAGAACTATTTTTAAGTGATGGAATATTCAAAGTTTTGCTCGGCTTTTTATTCAGCTATACATTATACACGCAAAGGTTGGGGATTCGTATTTACCGTGCTTTTATTTTCTTTTGCCTGATAAGGTAGAAAGCACATATCAAGGCATGCTACAAACACTTAAAGACTTGGTGTCAAGAGCGACTTTCACTAGAATTCTGACAGATTTTTAAAAAGCTGCTATAAATGCTTTTAGAGTTGAGTTTCCAAATTTTACGTTATCGGAATATTTCTTTCAATTTTAACAGTCTATCATAAGAATATTCAATCGCTGGGCCTAAAGCAAGCGTTCAAAAATTACCGCAATTTTAACATCCTCACCAAAAGTATTTCAGCTTTATCTTTTGTTCCATTACAAGATATTGAAAGTGTTTGATGAACTCTGTGGTCATTTCCATCAAGGTGATAATTACGATTCTCTTTTGAGCTAAATCAATGGTACCTCTGTACGTGGCATCCAATTGCCTAACCGAGGGGTTGCAATGCCAAGATTTTTACCAGAATTCTGGAACCCCACTGAAAGTACATTGAATTGCAAGGTGAAAACTACGAATGCCACAGAGGATTTCTACAATGCCCTTAATGGTATGTTCATCTGTGCTCATCCAAGTTTTTGGAAGCTCCTCGATGGACTAAAGCGTGACATTGCTGTTCAATGTCTGGTGGTATCACAGGTCGCTGAAAATTTCAAGACATGCACAGTCAGAGAATTTCAAAATATAAAATACTTGCTCAACGACTTTCAATGCACGTTCAAACATACCCTCAGGAAGAAAACAAAATGAGATACATGAAAGCAATTGCTCATATGCAAGGGTAAAAAGATGCTTTGAATGTAAAAATACACACAACAGCAAGTTTTTCCATTAACTTTTTCTGAGTTCCGTCCAAGAAGAATACTGTTGACTTTTAGGAATGTATCGCCATTTTTCTTCCATTGCTTCTTTGTCCTCCAACGCTTGTCGTCAGGTTAAAGCTTGAATAAATTTTGAAGATAAAAACAAGTGCAGTTGTCAAAGATTTTATGAGAAAATAGCAGAAAAAAAAATACGAAATGTCCAAACGAATTTTGCTCTCTGGAGTCGCGCTTTTCTCTCTTTGAGTAGCGTTTTCCAGTTCATAAAAATGGCATCAGCTGCAATGTTTCGTTTTTTGCTCCTTTTTTAAATCAATATAAAAAAAATCCTCACGTGACAAAAAATTGAAACAAATCTGAGTTATGTGGTGGTTGAACTATGCGGTGGTTGAGTTGTTTGGTGGTTGAATTCAAGGTAGTTGAGTTCAGGTGGTTGAGTTGTTTGCTGGTCGAGTTGATGGTGGTTAAGTTGTTTGATAGTTGAATTTAAGGTAGTTGAGATATATGGGAACCGATACTGTCAGTAAAAGATGATGTTTAACAAAAGTGAGAGATTGCAGAAATTTGGCGAAAAATCGCATAAATTCAAAATGGTAAACATCTGATAACTTTTCATAATTTTTTAAGAACATATGGATATTAAAAGCAATTTTAGAACCAACATTGAGAAATTTATTCATTATTTTTATCCATTGTTTCTGTGTAATACTTTTTATAGTTAATGATTTAGTCAGATTTTGGAGTGTTTTACATTTTATAATTGAAAAATTTTAAGGTTTGAACTTCGAGTTAAAAAAAACTCAAGGTTTTTTCTAGTACCCTTGTGGAAAAATGTCTTTTTTTCAGTTTTTTTTTAAGTGTTGTTTTCCAAAATATCAGCAATTCAACCAAAAACTTTTAAAGGCTATGACACGAAAACTGTGGGTGCTTAAATAATCTGATAAAGTTTTTCATTTTGGCACACACAAATTACATAGGGAGCTTTCGTAATTTTTTTTTCCCAACACTCAAATTTGCCAAAACACACGTCATAAACTTTTTCGTGAAATATATAGATGATGGGAAAAGTCCCAGACTTCCCATTAGGATTCATTAGCATTGTTTCAGAGCATAATGAAACTTCTTCGGACCAAAAATAGTGTTATTAAACAATAACTTACATAACATAAAGTCAAATTTGGAAAAACAATATTACCAACCTTTACCAATATCTAGAGCTGAGTTTACTAAGATTATAAAATAAATATAGGCATTCTGGAAGAGATTTTATAAGACGAGGGGGGGGGGTGTAACTGGTGAATCGCTGGGAAAAAATTTAAATTTTAAAGATTAAAAATATATCATCTAAAAGATTTCAAAATTTAATTCTTGATGTTGGATGGGTTTCTAAAATTAGTGTCTGTTCAAAAGCAAAACATTAGATAGGAAAAGGGGAAGGAATTTGTGCATTAAATGTTGTTAATTTAATCCGAATTGTGTTTAATTGTATTAATGCATTTATTTTGGTTTATTAATTAGTTTATGTATTTGAAGTTTAATTTATTTAATTAGTTTGATTGGACTTATATATAATTTTAATTATAAGCAATTATGTTTATAATTTTCAATGTGATATTTAGCAAGATATTTCCTTAACGCCTGTAAGTTATATCACTTACATATAAGACATTTTATGTCTTACATTTTATTGTCTTATATATTTTAGACTATATATTTCATAAAGTATACAAAAGCTATTTAATTTTTAGCCCGTTTTTATAGCCTAATAAACTTCTCTGTTTTCTTCTTAATTTCTCTTTCTTTATTTTAGCCTGCACGCAGCCCCGTCGAATTGCTTGTATTTCCCTGTCAAATCGAGTGTCTTTTGAAACTCTTGATGAATTTGGGTCTCAAATAGGATATCAAATACGGTTTGAAAAAATGAAGACTAGCCACACAAAAATAGTATTTCTTACCGAAGGGCTACTTCTCCGACAGGTGAGATTAAAAGAAAGCTGAAAAAAAATAAACACTAGCCTTTAAAAAATACTTTTCTTATAGTAAGGCTGCATTTTGGATAGGTGAGATTTTTAAAAACCTAAAAAAAAAAAAAAAAATCAAAGACTAGCCAAATAAAAATATTGTTGTCTAAGGAAGGTCTACTTCTCTGGCAGATGAGATTAAAAGAAACCTGAAAAATGAGTACTAGCCATGCAAAATGCTTTTTCTTGTAGAAGGGCTACATCTCGTATAGGTGAGATTTTTAAAAACCTAAAAAAAAAAAAAAAAATCAAAGACTAGCCAAATAAAAATAGTGTTGCTTATGGAGGGGCTACTTCTCCGGCAGGTGATATAAAAAAAAGACAAAAAAAAATGAATACTAGCCCCGTAAAAATACTTTTCCTTATAAAAGAGCTACATTTTGGACAGGTGATGTTTTTAAAAAGCTGAAAAAAATAAAAGACTTTGTAAATAAAAATAGTGTTGCTTATGGAAGGGCTACTTCTCCAACAGGTGAAATAAATAGAAAGCTGAAAAAATGAATATAAACCGCACAAAAATTCTTTGACTTATAGAATGGCTACATTTTGGACAGGTGATATTTTTAAAAAGCTGAAAAAAATAAAAGACTTTGTAAATAAAAATAGTGTTGCTTATGGAAGGGCTACTTCTCCAACAGGTGAAATAAATAGAAAGCTGAAAAAATGAATATAAACCGCACAAAAATTCTTTGACTTATAGAATGGCTACATTTTGGACAGGTGATATTTTTAAAAAGCTCAAACAATATCAAAGACTAGCCAAATAAAAATAGTGTTGCTTATGGAGGGGCTACTTCTCTGACAGGTGAGATAAAAATAAAGCTGAAAAAATGGATACTAGCCACTCAAAAATACTTTTTCTTATAGAAGGCTTACATCTCGGACAAGTGAGATCCTTAAAGAGCTGAAAAAAAAAAATCACAGACTAGCCACACAAAGATAGTATTTCTTACGTAAGGGCTACTTCTCCTATAAGTGAAGTAAAAAAAAAGTAACAAAAGCCGCACAGCAATGTTTTTCTTTGTTTATTGAAGGATCTCCGACAGGCTATATTGAGATATAGGATTAAACATCCTAGATATACGACTCTCCAGAAGGAAGCATTATAATAACAAAAGAGCGTTTACGTTTCATTCTCCAATAAACGCTCTCTCTAAACATAATATTCGCTGATTTGATAAGACACATTCCTTCTTCCCTTCCCATTCTCTCAGATGTAACAGTAGGGTATATACAAAAAAAAACACTACTGGTGAAATTCTTACTTTATAATATAAAGCAAGTTCCCACAAAAAGTCCTAATAGTAAAATGTTCATTAAAAAAAATTTAGGAGATTTTTAAAAACAGCGTGAGGCCCCTAAAAAATGGCGTTGGATCGAAACAAGAGTACACAAATGGAACCGCCATAGCCGAAAACCATATTCAGAACATTTTGGGTTCCCTGGCTTGAACAACAAGGAAAATCACTTTTTTTGCGTGGGAAGCACTGACGTGTCCTCTTTTTTTTTAAATTGGGATTTGGGTGTTTTCTTTTGTTTTTTATTTAAGTTTCAATGTTCTTCTTATTTGTGAATCTTTCTTACCTTAGACCCTTAGACTCTTCGTTACCTTACCATTGATGGTGCATTGATCGTTGATAAAGTACCAAAAATAATCCGAGACGATGAATCTTCTGTACCATGAAAACTAACAAAACTTTAAAAGAAGTTTAAAAAATGTTTAGTGGAGATTTTTTTTTTTTTTTTTTTTTTTTTTTTTTTTTTATAGAAATTCGATGACCAAAACGAGGTTGGTGTTTATGCCAAAAAACTAAAGAGAGACTTAGTTTCCACGAAGACTGTCGATATAGTCCTTGAAATTTTTTGTGGAAATTGAACCCCATGTTTTGTAAAGCTTATTAAAGATAACTTACCTATAGTATGTAACCATAGTATATTACTATGTATTTTTTTCTTATTTACTATTATTAATTATATACCATTTACTTTTCAAACTACTCACTTCACTGACCATTTCTCTGCATTGTGATTTTTTTAAAAGATAAACTTGATTTAGACCCGTATTTTTTTTTTCTTAAAGATTTGACTTTATTTTCTATTTGATAATTGCTCAGGCTCACCCTGAGCTGCTAGGAGTGTCATTTACACTAAAATGCAATGGGGAGGTGGTAAGGATTTTTCAATATTGCATTTTAACGAGGATACAAAAACAAAGTTCTTTTCAAAATCAAGGGGGGAGGGGGAGGGGTTGAATTTTTACATTTTTTGTCCGTGAACACACTATAATAGGTATTCTCAGAATCTAGGAGTGATTGGGCGGTAAAAAATTTAACAAAAATGTGAAGGCAGCCGTCCCCCTCCAGTGTGCGTCTTTTGATAGTTGCACTTTCATAGTGGACTTTATTTTTTTCTCAATTCCAGGTGGCATCGGATCCGACGCTGTCAGGCTATGACGTTGTAATTGTAGATGAGGTTCACGAGAGGCATCTGCCGGCAGACTTTTTGCTTGGAGTTTTGAAGTGTCTTATAGAAGTCAGATCTGATATTAAACTTGTCTTAATGTCAGCAACTATAAACATTGAATTATTTCAAAATTATTTTGAAGAAAGAGCACCTGTTATTAAAGTAAGTGGCATCGGGGGACGACTATTGGGAGGGGACTTTTTTGCAGCAGGGATTCAGGAGAAATAGCAGACTGTAGATTAGGCTATAGCATCAATAGAAAAAAACAAGGAGCAAAACTACACTATCACAATCTTCAAATAAATCAGGAACACAATTTTTGATGAAAAAGATTTCCATATACAGTTGTACAGCTTTTTGCAGTAGGTGGCGCCAAATTTAAAAGAAATAATCGTGGCTGGAAAATCAGAAAAAAACGGAAAACATATGGCATAAAACAGCTAAAGGAGGTAAAGCTCTCTTTTCAAGGAGTAGTTGTTATCGGGAATAAGCATATTGTTAGCGTTCGGATTTTAACTAGCGAAAAGCTTTATTAAATTACTTTTTAATACTTATCAAGGTTCAACGTGGCAATACTGACGAAAATATGGTACTGCCTTAAAAACCTCACCTTTCTAAAACCACAAGCCAAGTTTTTTTTCTTTTTTTTTTGTCTCTTTTTATTATAAATGATTTGGCTTCAGCTTGTAACCGGTTTAAACAGAGTCTAGAGAATTAACTAGAGTAGCGTACGGACATCAAACTCTACTGGTTTATGAATATAAATAAATAATTGGTGCTATAAATAACCCTGGGTCTGAGACTTAAAGATAAAATGAACACAACGCAAGGGTTAGAAAAGAGCAAAGGTTTTATTTTTAAAAGAATTATGGTTTTAGTTTTTAATATTTAATTTTGAAAAAAAATTCAGAAGAGAATTTTACTTATAATATAAGTGCAATGTTTGCTTCAATCTGGGTTATTGAAATTAAATAAAAACAAGTTTTTTTAACTGAAAGTAAGGAGCGACATTAAAACTTAAAACGAACAGAAATTATTCCGTATATGGAAGGGGCTTTCCCCTCCTCAACGCCTCGCTCTTTACGCTAAAGTTTTTTATTGTTTTAAAAAATAAAGTTTTGAGACAGAGTCAAACTTTAGCGTAAAGAGCGAGGCGTTGAGGAGGGGAAAGCCCCTTCCATATACGGAATAATTTCTGTTCGTTTTAAGTTTTAATGTCGCTCCTTACTTTCAGTTTTTTATTTAATTTGTGAATGTTTTTTAATTAATGCAGGTTTTGATTTTGGCTCACCGTGCATGAATAATTAAAACGAAATTTGCATATTAATTTTACTTTTATTTGGTTAAATGGCTTTCTCGATACTTGTTTAATTTTATTTACAAATTTTTTTATTAGTAATAAATATACGTAACTTACGAATTAACTTACGTAAACAACTTCTACATTCATATATTTTTAATACGTATATTAGGGGGTTTGTCCCCTAGTCAATACCTTGCTCTTTAAGTTAAAGTTAAAATTTTGTTCCAATTCTTTAAAAATGACCCCTTAATCACAAAGGCCGTTAATTAGAATAGATATCTCTTTTGAAAGCACTTAAAAAAACTATAGCATAAAGAGCGAGGTATTGACTTGGGGGAGAACCCCCTCATATACGTAATAATTTCTTTTCATTTTAAGTTCTAATGTTGCTTCTTACTCTCAGTTGAAAAAACTTGTTTCTTTTAATTTAATTTCTGATCGTATTTTAAATAATGCTTGGAAATCCGGCGCCCCCTTCATAGAAATGTCCCTTACCCCAAAGAAACATCCCCCACGGAAAGATTTTCCCGAGTAACCCCCTCTTTCAGCCCCCCCCCCTACCAGCAAAAAATTCTTCCTGAAAATGTCTGTATACTTCCCAATAACCAATACAATATGTAAGCAATGGGCAAAGTTCATAACTTGCAGTGCTTCCCCTGGGAACTGTGGGGGATTAAGTCATCCTAAAAGACATATATATTAAATTTTCAACTATGCTGAACAAAATGGCACTCTCAAAATTTTGATCGGGTGACTTTGGGAAAAAAATAAGCGTGGGAGGGGGCCTAGTTGCCCTCCATTTTTTTTTATCAATAAAAAAGGGCACTAGAAATTTTAATTTCCGTTCCAATGAGCCCTCCTACATTGTTGTAGGACCAATGGGCAAATACAATTACCCCTGGGAAAAAGAAAAAAAAAAAAACAAATTAACACGTACCCCTGATCTTTCTCTTGGCAAAAATGTAAAATTCCGTTTTTTTGTAGATAGGACTTAGAAATTTTTATAGTAGGATTCTCTGATACTCTGAATATGCTGGTGTGATTTTCATTAAGTTTCTATAACTTTTAGGGGGTCTTTCCCCCTTTTCTCGAAAATCAGCCAAATTTTCTCAGGCGCATAACTTTTGATGGGAAAGATTCAACTTGATGAAACGTATAAATTTGAAATCAACATATAAATCTGATTCTTCTGATGTATCTATTGGTATCAAAATTTCGTTTTTTAGAGTTTCGGTTACCATTGAGCCGGGTCGCTCCTTACTTACAGTTCGTTACCACAAACTGTTTGATAAGAGTTAAGATATTAAAAACAAACTAACTAATAACTAATATATCACCAAAATAAAATATTCCTAGGGTATTTAAATTGTGACAGCGAGACTCAGTGTCTCGCTGTAAAGCTGAGAAGTTTCCATTGTGAGCCTGAAAAGGAACAATTTATTTGTACTCACATCTAAGCCAAGCCGATAAAAACACCATTGTCGACATTGTCGACAAAACGCCAACACATACTGCTCTTCTAAAACCTTTTGGTGTCTTTGTTGTTTATTTGATCTCCCTTTTAACAAGAATCAATTCATCCAAACAAAAACGAAATTCAAGGTTTAATTCAAATTCAAAGGGTTTTTACGACTTGAACAAACATTATAGGGGGGGGGAGGGGGACGTCCCTTTTAACAAGAATCAATTCATCCAAACAAAAACGAAATTCAAGGTTATATCAAGAAAGGATTTAGCCTCAGTCAATAAATCTTAATTTTAACAATTCTTACAAGTAATTCTTACGGTAATTCTAATTCTCTTACGGTAAATTATTACTGTAATTATTTCGAGTAAATTCTTACGGTAATTCTACAGTAATTCTAATTCTCTTATGGTAAATTCTTACAGTAATTCTTACAGTAAATTCTTACGGTAATTCTAATTCTCTTATGGTAAATTCTTGCAGTAATTCTTACAGTAAGTTCTTACGTTAATTCTACGGTAATTCCAATTATCTTACGGCAAATTATTACTGTAATTATTTCGAGTAAATTCTTACGTTAATTCTACAGTAATTCTAATTCTCTTATGGTAAATTCTTACAGTAATTCTTACAGTAAATTCTTACGGTAATTCTAATTCTCTTATGGTAAATTCTTGCAGTAATTCTTACAGTAAGTTCTTACGTTAATTCTACGGTAATTCCAATTATCTTACGGCAAATTATTACTGTAATTCTTACGGTAATTCTACAGTAATTCTAATTCTCTTATGGTAAATTCTTACAGTAATTCTTACAGTAAATTCTTACGGTAATTCTAATTCTCTTATGGTAAATTCTTGCAGTAATTCTTACAGTAAGTTCTTACGTTAATTCTACGGTAATTCCAATTATTTTACGGCAAATTCTTACAGTAAATCTTACGAGTAAATTCTTATGGTCATTCTAATGCTCTTACGATACAATCTTACAATAATTCTTACTAGTAAATTCCTACGGTAATTCTACAGTAATTTCAGTTATCTTACGGTAAATTCTTACAGTAGATCTTACGAGTAAATTCTTACGGTAACTCTACGGTAATTTTAATTCTATCAAGGTAAATTCTTACAGTAATTCTAACGAGTAATTTCTTACGGTAATTCTAATGCTCTTATGGTAAATTATTACTGTAATTCTTACGAGTAAATTCTTCCGGTAATTCTACAGTAATTCTAATTCTCTTACGGTAAATTCTTACTGTGATTCTTACAGTAAATTCTTACGGTAATTCTAATTCTCTTATGGTAAATTCTTGCAGTAATTCTTACAGTAAAGTCTTACGTTAATCCTACGGTAATTCCAATTATCTTACGGTAAATCCTTACAGTAATTCTTACGAGTAGATTCTTACGGTAATTCTAATTCTTTTATGGTAAATTCTTACAGTAATTCTTACGAGTAAATTCCTACGGTAATTCTACGGTAATTCCAGTTATCTTACGGTAAATTTTTACAGTAAATCTTACGAGTAAATTCCTACGGTAATTCTACGGTAATTCCAGTTATCTTACGGTAAATTTTTACAGTAAATTTTACGAGTAAATTCTTACGGTAATTCTACGGTAATTTTGATTCTCTCACGGTAAATTCTTATAGTAATTTTTACGAGTAAATTCTTACAAGCTAACTTAAAATTAGGCTTGGTTTGGTCTTTGTTCTTTATGGTTTTCATCAAAGGACAAAAAGAAAAGAAACAACGGATTTTGTTTTGAAAATTATTGGAACGAGGGGAACAAGAGCCAAAGCAGTACATTTCTTGCTTAAAATTTGTTCATTTTAGGATTCAGTCTGGTAACAATTCTGTTTTTTTTTTTCCTGTCTGTTTGTTTAGCAATTCGTAAGACAGCCAAATCAGGTGAATTACATACATAATAGTCAAAGAGCTTATAGGACGACAGACGACAGACATAAAAAAAAATCGTTGCATATAATATTTAAACATACGCTATTTAGTTTAGTTCCAGCTCAAATATTTCAGTTGGTGCTAAACTACACCCCAAAGGAAAAAAGGTGCTACACAAATTTGGGTACTTGATTATTAAATGCCGCTCACTCAAGTGCTTCATTTAATTAGAACCTGTTTCTTTGACGCTCAATCTTAATGAAATATCACAAAATATGATGAAAATGTAATACTTTAGAAAACAAATTTGGGCCATATATTTGCACATTAGGGGGGGGGGAGTAAAGGATAGCGGGTCTGTATGCAAAATGTGTTAGGTACAGTTATTCTGCATATTATGAAGTAAGAATTGTTTTCTAACTTCAAACTATTCAAATACTTTACCCGCCCCCTAATATGCAAATATATAGCCCAAGTTATCTAGTTCCCATCTATTCTGTCACTTGTCTTTGTCTTGTTTCACGCTAAGCTAAAAGAAACTAGCGAATAAACCGGTTTGTTCTCGAGTTTTAGACAGCGTAGGCTTGAGTGGGTGGCGTATAATATACAAGTGTCAAAATTTAGAGTCCCGGAAGTGCATAGTTTTTTTTTACGGACCACAGAACAAGTATTTGGCCTCTTCTTCCCCCCAAAAATTACTACCTTACACTAACTTGTATAAAGTAAAGGCGGTAGAACTCTTGTAACGTTAGTATTAGTTTTAGTTGTTGTCGTTAGCTAAATTTATCGTTTTTTGCTGAGACGGCTGTTAAATACACGGCTGAAATGTTTAGTTAATTTTCTTCTGAAGACTAATGTCCGTTTGTATTTACAGAAAGTATATATATATATATATAATATATATATATATATATATATATATATATATATATATATATATATATATATATATATGTATATATATGTATATATATATATATATATATATATATATATATATATATATATATATATATATATATATATATATATATATATATATATATATATATATATATATATATATATATATATATATATATATATATATATATATATATATATATATATATATATATATATATATATATATATATCTCCCTCTCTCTCTCTCTCTCCCTCTCTCTCTTTCTCTCCCTCTCTCTCTCTCTCTCTCTCTCTCTCTCTCTCCCTCTCTCTCTCTCTCCCTCTCTCTCTTTCTCTCACTCTCTCTCTTTCTCTCCCTCTCTCTCTCTCTCTATCTCTCACTCACTCTCACTCTCTCTAACTCAATCTCGCACTCACTCACTAACTCACTCTCAAACTCACACTCTCTCCCACTATCTCTCTCTCTCTCTCTCTCTCTCCCTCTCTCTCACTCACTCTCTCTCACACTCTCCCTCTCTCCCTCTCTCTCTCTCTCTCTCTCTCTCTCTCTCTCTCTCTCTCTCTCTCTCTCTCTCTCTCTCTCTCTCTCTCTCTCTCTCTCTCTCTCTCTCTCTCTCTCTCTCTCTCTCTCTCTCTCTCTCTCTCTCTCTCTCTCTCTCTCTCTCTCTCTCTCTCTCTCTCTCTCTCTCTCTCTCTCTCTCTCTCTCTCTCTCTCTCTCTCTCTCTCTCAAGCTTAATCAGCTTTCTCAGTCTCGTGGTTCTTGTTGATCCTCCTTCTTCATGGTTTTTTTTCTAGGTTCCTGGGCGTCTGTTCCCAATTAATGTCGAATACAGGCCACTGTCTATAGAAGATAAATCCAACGAAAAGATCAACCCTGCTCCTTATATTCGCATCATGCAGTTAATTGATCACAAATATCCTGGTAAGCCTGTTACTGCGAAAATAATTTGTATCCTTTTTTCATTCAAAATCAGTTTTTCCACGATTCTAATCACGTAATGTATGTTTTGTCAAAATAATGTTGAAGAATCATTACCATGATAGTGCTTTATATCGTTGATTGTTTAAGTGCTTTTTTCATTCTTTTATACTGTTCCTCTTAAAATTCAATAATTTGGCATTTTCAGTGTGGTAGTCACTATAAAAAAAAAGAAGAAAAAAATCAGAAATATTGAAAATACAGAGTTGCTTATTATTTTGTTATAAATTCAAAATTATTCACTTTCTTATATACCCCCTCCCTTCCCTCCCTATGGCTATAAACGCCTTGGTGTCCTGGAAGTTAAAAAAAATTAACAGTTGAAGGATGTTTTAATTAAAAAAAAAATTGGACCTCCCCCCCCCTCTAGGTTCCCCTAGGTCAAAATTCTATTGAATCCGGATAATGCACAAAAATGCGCTTCTTAACAGTAAGATTCCCTTCCTCTGCAAAAACTTTTGATTTTTATTGCGAAAATGTGATTTCATGAAAATCACAATTTAATGTGATTGTGCCTTAAAAATGTGCCATAAATTATAAGATTTATGTATTTATTTTCATTCTGATTTGATTTGAAAATCGTTTGTTTGTTTGATGAATATGTGCCACAATCTGGATGACTAAGCCAAAAATGCATTTTTTAATTATAAGTTCTGTCTCTATGGAGAGCCCTCTGATTTTCTCCCGGCAAAAATTTAAATTTTAGTACTCTAAAATACACCAACAATATACTTTACTAATAAAAAATTTGCTGACTGAATGGGGATACTGCAGAACAAACTCAAAATGTTAACTTTGTGGATAGAAAAATTGAATAATGGAATATCCAGTGTATCTGTTTTAGCGTTACTTATTGTGAATAGAACAAGTTCCTGTAGTTATTTAACTCCATGGCAAACTTAAAACCGAATGTGAAAATTTTCCCCTATGTGCTCTAGTTGTATGTGCTGTTCTGCATTTTTGATCTAACATGTGCTGCAATGCTTCACATGGCGTCGGCATTGGAGGTGTAGTTCATAGTGTTTTGTTATTAACTCATAGAATGAATTTTTCAGCTAGTGAACGAGGTGATGTACTAGTTTTCCTAAGTGGGATGAGTGAAATATCAGCCATTGTTGAGGCTGCTAAAGCTTATGCGGAACAAACTAGAGGCTGGATTATTTTACCTCTACATAGCGCACTGTCTGTTTCTGACCAGGATAAGGTGAGTATTGATCTCAAATCCTGTTCCTTATTCACAAAATAGGTCTAGTCTCAGAAAAATATCACCCCTCCTCCCCCTCTCCTTTCAAAAAAATATGTTTCAAATGCAAATGTAACCGGATGTGCAGCATGTTGTTT
The DNA here is from genome assembly GCF_049724085.1 of Artemia sp. Qi Xiang Cuo. NCBI lineage: Eukaryota > Metazoa > Arthropoda > Branchiopoda > Anostraca > Artemiidae > Artemia > Artemia sp. Qi Xiang Cuo. The sequence continues at coordinate 16,451,302 of NC_142809.1, read as the reverse complement.
CCGAGGATTTTATTTGAGAGAGGGAGTTGTGCCTTTGTATTTGGGAGGGGGCTGCTCTTATATGGAAAAGGTGTTCTGTGTCTTTTTTATAACCTGCATATCTGAAAAGTATGTATCTTTTTTTAGATTAAGTTTCGCAGGGTAGACCGGACATACCTTCATCCCCTATCCCCTTCCAAGTGTAATTTGATTGGCGTAGAAACTACAGCCCTCTTTAATGCCTTCGAGCTCTTTGTTGGTTAAATGACTTCATAGTAAATTAAATTGTATATTTTTAGATTTCTGCTAGTAAATTACAAACTTGTCAGCGAATTTTTGAAATTTCTCCGTTGTTTCTTCCCATTGAATAACGAGCCCCTAACTCTTTCGAAGTTAAAAAAAAAGAAAAAGGACTAATTCAAAAATACCTCTGTCGAAAATTTTATTTTCAAAGGAAAGTTGAAAGCAATGTTAAAACCTAAAACGTACAGAAATAAAGTCATATTATAAGTCAAATTTTAAGGGAACAGAAATCCCTATCCCTATTACCACAAACAAGATTGAGCCTACCGTCCCCTTAAGCCCCTGTGCAAGTTAAAGTGTAATTGTCACTTTACTGAATACCATTTGTATTTTGGGTAGTGTATTTTTATTTGTCGTAACATCAACAATAACTAATCAAGGTTAAAAATAAGAGCTACCACAAGTAAGAGTGGTGCCACAGCCTCATACCCCCAGCTTCACTCACTCCATCTCAAAACTCTCCAACCAAGGCCGTAGCCAAGATTTTTGTTCTGGGGGGGGGGGCGGCTACAAAAAAACTTTAAAAAATGCATCACGAATTTGTTTATATGCATTTTTGTTTCGTCTTTATGAGCCAGACGGAATTTTTTCGGGAGGGGGGGGGCAGGTCAAACCACCTGGTATCCAGCCTGAGGCTTGATTATCTTTTTTGATTTCCTTAAAAATGCTGTGTTTTAAATAGTCTGGTTTCTGTTTGTCAAAATAGCAACAACGAAATATATTACTGAGAAAGTAAACAATCTCACAATAATTACATTTGTGACACTTTTATGTCAAAACTTTTTTAAACATATAGAAAATTTATGGCTTTCCGAACTTTTGATTGTAATTTGAAAGCAATCTGTTTAGTTTATTGAAGCAGTATCTTGAATTGACGAATCAGTAAATGAATTACCAATTTTTTGTTCTATATATTTATATATATATTTATATATATATATATATATATATATATATATATATATATATATATATATATATATATATTTTGTTCTATATATATTTAAAGGGACTGTTTTTAAAAGGAAGAAAGCATGGATAAACATTTACTGCAGATTATATTGATGACTCTAGGATGACTGTTAAAATTCATAATAATATTTCTGGAAATAATATTATTTATTAATTGGGAAGTAGTAATACCTCTAATTATATAGACTATGTAATAATAATGTAACAATATATTCTAAAATAATATAAGAATAATATATATAAATTATATAAATTTTATCATTATATTAAAATATAATGATAAAATTTTCATTTAAAATATAAAATTATCAGTTCTGGAAGTCTCAAAAATCTTTGATTTTTCAGTACTATAATTATAAAAAAGAAACTGTTTCAAATATTTTCTGTGTTTAATTAAATGACAATGGCACTCTATTCTTTAGAGGGTTTAAGGCGGTGATACCCTTAATCTTAATTTAACTAATTCCTGTTCGTTTTACGTTTGACTTGATTATTCGATTTAGTTTCTGCTTTTTTTTATTCGTTTTAGTTTCTTTTTATTCGTTTTATTATTCCTTTTAGTTTATTCGTTTTAGTTTCTGTTTTATCTTTAGGTTTCTTAACCCGGAGAGTAGGTAGGATTCATTTCTCACTTTTAAATTCTTTTGATTTTAATTTTAAAGTTTTATTTTTTGCTTTAAAGTTACTCGTAATCTTCCCTTATATTTATTATATTCATCATTTGTTGTTATACATAAATGGGCATATAAAATCAAGACAAAAAACAAAACAAAAAAGAACAACTGAATTCTTTCTTCCTGAAGGAAAGGCTTGTTAAGGAACTCATTTCGGGAATCTACTAAACAACAACTAGTTTATATATATATATATATATATATATATATATATATATATATATATATATATATATATATATATATATATATATATATATATATATATATATATGTAAAGTTGTATATAATAATTTAATAAAAATTATATAATTATATATTATAGTAAAAATGAAAAAAACGTATATGTAATAATTGTATAGAATATGTCACCTATTTCTCACTTCGGTCCCGACCATCCTTCTTGAACGTTTTGGGGTAACTCCTCCTGCTAGCTCATGCGTAAGGGCTCTGTATATTATTCTGTCAGGTGTAGTTCGTAATAACTGGGCTAAATTAACGTTGTCAAAAGCGAAGTTCTCTATCCCGTCTCGTGGACGGGTGCCATGCAGAGATCCTTCATGTGTGATTTTCGGGAGATGGCTTGGCTCCACCTATTTTTTTCACTTATTATTTCATAGTTATTTCTGTTCGTTTTCATAGTTATTTCTTCGGCCTCGACAGAGCCCGTTGATTTTGAATTGAAAATCAAGTATTTAGCAGTAGGCATCAAGACATGGCTAACTGTAGAAAAAGCCAAGACAGATAGTCGAGTAATTGAGAGGCAAATTTTTAAATGGCGGAAGTAAGTAGGACTCTCTTATTGGACAAATGCTTGTGTGTTAGTTTTTGGAAAAGCACACCTACCTAGAGTCTCAAACTCAATATATGATTTTTATTCTGCTTATTTTATGTTTAACCTTGGCTGTTTGCTTTTATTTGAAACCTTTTTCGAGAAAGGTTTTTTAAAATTGACTTATGTTCAGTTTTTACTAGCCATAGTTTTATTACGGGTTAATTTAGATTTTTTTTTTTGTTCGGCTATTCTGATTAAGATCTGAAGTGTTGGATTGTAATTTATATATCAGGTAAAATTTGAATATTCAGTTGAAATATTCGATCGGTCATAGTTTTGTATAATAATTTTTTAGACGTATCCGTTTTACACTAAATTTATTAAAATAAATATAAAAATAAGTAAAATTCAAAAATATAATTTTAAATAAATAAAATAAATGTATAATAAAATTTTATTCTAAATAAATAAATAAAATAATTAATTTGTTTATTCGCGGTTTACGGGAACAGGGATTTTAAACCATAGGGGAGATTAGGGATCTCCATAAATTTCGTCTTCTGTAGCATTTAAGCCATCCCAATGCCTATTCTGTTCACATCTTTGAATATACACGTATCTTAATCCATCATTTTATTTTTAAAATCTTTTTATATTCTGTTTATTGCAACTGTCGGTTTTTTTTTTTATAAATACATATATAGGTCATTTATAAAAAAAAGAATTTTTTTGTGTTGATTAAAAAAGAATAGACCTCAAGAATCAATAAAACCGGTTTTATTTAATTTTTTTGTGTTCATTGAAACTCTCTTAGTACTGTGTTCATTCTGTCACTACTAGTGTTCTGTCATACTGTCAATACTACTACTGTCAATACTGTGTTCAGTACTGTCACATAGTACTGTGAACTTTCGAGCAGATCGGCGAAATTAAAAATCATATGTTTTGTTTTACAAAATGATGGAATCAAAATTTCTTCCAAAACGTTTTGCCCTCATTGAGGTCCCGGGGGCTACACATCGTTAGCCCCCGGGGGTAAACATATTCGCCCCCGTACATGTTTTCGGGGGCTACACATCCTTTACATCCAAGATTAGATTCAATTTGTTCTGCATAGGATATTATCTAACCCAGGAACTTACAAATTTAATTTTCAAACTAATTGGAGACACCCAACTTATGGCTCCATTTTGGGCCTTCACTAGTCTTTTGGTCTGAGATGATCACGCACACGCAATGCCCAGTAACTCTATTTGATGTGGGCTTAACAAAATATTATGACTCGGGGCTGGTCGGGAAAAAAGATTTTGGCCAAATCTCAAGCAAAAAAATGGTTTTCTAGTTTTCACTGAGTTTTGGACCCCCATTGACCAGTGGACTTACGAATATAAGTTTCGAGATTTTCAGGAAAAATTATTGGTGCCTTTTGGGTGAACCAATATTTTGTAGACAAAATCTTTTCGGCTCTTTCATTCTCTTCCCCATATGCAAAATGTTGAACTCTTCTTGCGCTCCTAGTAGGTAATATCCCATAATCTATTATGTCGTTGCTCCACTGTGAATATATTCTATTCCCACAGGGGGCTAGTGTACTGACATTTTGGGTAGATGGGAGACAAAAAATTGTTAGCCCCCTCCCTTTCCTTCAAGTCTGAATCTTTCATGCCCATAAATTTTTTATTGCCTTCTTTTTTCTCTCTTTTTTCCATCGATCTTGGTTTTTTTTTATTACATATCAAACTAAGAGAGGAAAGGAAATAATAAATGAAAAATAAAATAAAAAAAGGTGAGAAAACGAGGATTTTATCAGCCAGTGGCAAAACATGAAGACGAAGAACAAGCAAATATTTCGACAAGGACTTCTGCCATTTCGTCCTCAGTGCTAAACAAAAAAGAAAAAAAAACAACAAAAATCTAACCTTTCGAAGTTTAACCGACAACAAGAGAACAGACACTCTCCATTCTCCAATTTTCCTCCAATTTCATTTTGAACTTACTATTTTTGTAGTTATGGATCTTAGCAAACAATGTTTTCTAGGTTTTTCACTAGCAGCCTCCAGATTTTAGCAAATGTATAGTTTTAACAGACATTGCGAATCATTCATGTCTATAAATAGTGCATTCCCTTCTTCTTTTCTCTCTTTGTTCCATCCTATTTTCTTTTTTCACTTTTTCTTACACGTTTTTATTGTTGGTTTAAACTCAAATTTTCTTATGTGTTCATTCGGAGCTTTTATTATCTTTGTAATTATGAATTTTAGTAAATAACCCCTTTTTCTTAGGTCTTTTACTATTCGCCTTCCGGTATTAGAAAATCTATTGTTTTAACAAGCATCCGAATTCTCCATGCCTATAAATTTTGTATTCTCTTTTTTTTCTCCTTCCTATTTTTTATTTGATCTTTCGCGTTTTTTTTCCTGCTATGAACTCCACTTTCCCTCTCTATCCATTTGGAGCTCTTATTATATTTATTGTTATAAATCTTAGTAAAAAAAACTTTTTCTTAGGTCTTTTACTATTCGCCTTCCGGTATTAGAAAATGTATTGTTTTAACAAGCATCCGAATTCTCCATGCCTATAAATTTTGTATTCTCTTTTTTTTTCTCCTTCCTATTTTTTATTTGCTCTTTCGCGTTTTTTTTTTTTTTTGCTGCTGTGAACTCCACTTTTCCTCTCTATCCATTAGATAAGATAAGGGTTTATTCCAAAAAACAACACAACACAAAAAAAACAAATGACCTTCCATAAGCTAACGCTTGTTCGGAAGTATTAACCCTCTTAAAATTAACACTTATAATAACATACTAAAAAAAAGAGTAAAAGAAGAAAGAAAGAAAAAGAAAAAAAAGAGAAAAAGAAGAAAGAAAGAAAAAGAAAAAAAAGAAGAAAAAATGAAAATCTTACACTCACTCGGCTCCTGGTCGCATTAACCAAAAATCAATACTTCACATACTCCAAAACTCCAAAACTTCCCGCCGCCATCCCATAAATAATAAATAAACAAAACAAAAAAATAAAAAAAATAAAAATATATAGGAAAAACGGGAAAAACGGGTTCCGGGCTAACCTGAGAGTGACTCAACTAAACCACCCTTTAAACAAATTCATACAAATTCATACCTACGGAGACAAAGGGTTTTGAGGGCCCGACGGAATTCACATAGATTCGCTGAACTTTTTAAAGAAACAGGCAAATTATTCCAGACAACTGGCCCCACATGACGTATTGAAAATAGCGATCTAGTACTAGTAACTTGAGGTGTCCGTGTATCTCTAGCATGACGAGTAGGATAATTGTGTACATCATGACCAGACATAAATAAATTTAAAAAAATATGAAACACACTTGGGAACTAAATTAGAAAAATATTTAAACATAAAAAACCCTTGGTAAAATTTTCCAAGACCTGACATAGGGATAATATTTAACTGTACATTCTGGGATCTCACCAAGGTTCTCCGGTTATCTCCAGTCAACACTCGCAGTGCCATATTTTGTATCACACGTAACTGCTGCAAATGCACTGAAAATGTGCTAGATCATGTACTCACGCAATATATTAAAGAAGGGTGAACTAAAAAAAATTAATTCAATCTCAAAACAGAATCCTGGAGAATATTTTTTTAATTTCTCAACATTGCAACATTTCTTGCAATCTTATTACTAATAAAAAAAAATGATTTTTAAAATTAACGCATTCATCCACAATAATACCAAGGTATCGTATAGTATTTGTACGCTTAATTACATAATTCTCCATTTGCAAATCCAGAACCCAAGGGTAAAAATTTGATGATCTACCATATATAATAAAACCTGATTTACTATGGTTTAACAAAAGCTTATTCACTCTCATCCACTTATCAATACCTAACACCTCTTCTCATAATCTCTATTAAATCAGATTCAGTCTTTGCGGCGGTAGTAAAATGGGTATCATCTGCAAAACTAGGAATATTCACCATACAATTGGACTGTGCACTATCTAACAAATCCAAAACAAAACATCGTAAGTCGTAATATAAACCAAGAATAAAAGCGGACCTAAAACAGAACCCTGTGGAACACCATAATCAACCATTATTTCACCAGACCTCACATTAGAAATTTCGACACACTGGTTCCTACCTCTCAAAAAATTTTCAAATAACTTCAACGCATTACCTCTAATTTCACAATTTTCTAGCTTCATAATTAAAATTTCATGGTCAACTGAATCGAACGCTTTAACAATATCTAAAAAAATAGACGCCACCTTAAAACCTTGGTCCAAAGCATCATGCACAAACGTCGTCAAAAATAAAACTGCCTGTTCGGTAGACATCTCCTTACGAAAACCGAACTGATTAGAATGGAAAAAGGAAATATTCTCCAAAAACTCAGATACTCTAGAATTAATCAGTTTTTCTATTAGCCTAGAAATAACAGAAAGGAGGAATATCGGTCGATAATGATTCACATTTTTTATATCACCCCCTTTAAATAAAGGTATTACTCTGGCACTTTTAAGACACTCTCGATATATACCACATTGAAAACTATCATTTATCAGGTACAAAATTTGTTGTAATATCACAGGAAAAAATGACTTACAAACCATTGTTGAAATAAAGTCTGACCCAGATGCACTGTTTCGTATACCATTTACCCCATCACTCAATTCTTGTTCAGTAACCGGATGCAAATACACAGAAACATCACTACTTAGGGGCAAAACTGAGTAAAATCACCAGCACTTGTATGCTGCTCAACAACGCTAACCGGCCCCCTACACTACAAAAGTGCTCACACATACGTTCAGTAGTTTGGCGAATATTTTCACCATCAACAAGACTACAAACAATTTTAGGCTTAATCGGTTTAATAACAGAATTTATAACATTCCAAGTCTTTCTCGGGTTACCCTCCGCATTTTTAAATCTATCACTCAGGTAATCTAACTTAGCTTTACGAAATATACTATTCAACTTATTACTATACCCTTTATAAATATTTACATCGCTAATACTATTACTTATTGCGTACTTTTTATACAATTGCTGTCGCCTAGCTAGAGAAACTAGAATACTCTTCGTAACCCAAGGCTTCTTCGGCGAATCAAAATACTTAAGTTTCTTCCTAACTTGACTACAAGCAACTACTGTATCCTTAATTATCGAATACCAAAGTGTAAATTTATCATTCACATCCATATCATTTCTATATAAAAAATCAAAATATTTTCCTCCAAGCTCATTTTTTAACTTCAGTACATTAATAACAGGAAAACAATTTTTCGGTACTTCAGAACGCTCTGATCTTGGCCGGTTCAAAAGAGAAGGAATAGATACCAACAGACCGAAATGATCCGAAACGTCGTTTACAATAACACTCGCACTACTATATCCAGTATTTAAGTAAACGTTATCAATCAACGTAGCAGAATCATGGCTCACTCTTGTACATATATTAATAGAAGGCTGTAGTCCATAGCCTAGCATAGTGTTTAGAAACTCCCTAGCTCTAAGGTTACTATTCACAGTTCTTAAATCCAAGTTAAAATCACCACAAATAAAACAAGGTCTAGTTGAAATTGGTAACTTATCCAATTGCTCTTCTAAAAGTGAGCTAAACTCATCTATATTATACGAAGGGGGTCTGTAAACGACAATCATAAAACAATTAAAATTAAGACACTGCAATTCTAACACCATACTTTCAAACACCATTTCTCGATTAACTCTTATATCATCTCTCACCTTGACCTCAAAATCATTACGCACGTAAATTGCTAAGCCGCCATGTTGATGCATCTCTCTATTTTTAATATACAGCTTATAATTACCAATCTCTAACAGAGACGAACTATGGCTCTTCAACCAAGTTTCCGTTAAAGCTAAAACATGAGGGGTTGATTGCAGACATAACTCATTCAAAAACTGGTATGAACTTCCAATCCCTTGGAAATTTAAATGAAAAATATTAAACTCATTTTGACAACTAATAGAACTCAAATCACACAGAAACTTATAACGGGAATCAGGATTAACCTCATGAAACTCACCCACATCAAAATCTCTGTGAAGTACCCCTCCCCCCAAATCATGTAATTTCATCAAATCACTCTTAAGAAAACCCAGCCGCTCCCTACCTAAACTTGACATTCAAAATAATCAATCCAAAGGGATGGAAACCGGAATTTTGTTATGCGAAATAATATTAACATTACCATACCTTTAGTTAAACGACCAAGAACTGAGAAAATCCAGACCAAAAAATCCTTAAATAAAAAAAAAGATAAGAAAAAATGGAACTAAAATAATCACACAAAAAAATCGCCAACATAGGTGACATAAATAACAAAAACAATGAATACTTCATAACACAAAAAAAATTAATAAAAAAAAATGAATAAGTTAATAAGTTAATAATAAACGCAACAACCGCTTATTTTAAATTTCATTACTGACACTAAACAATACTCACACGATTACAAACCCTCCGTTCACAAGATTACCATAATATCAAATAGGGACCTATATTAAACTCCTTCTCTACCTTTACCACCGCGTAAACCTCTTCCCCTCATTTGACTGCGCTGATGCGCATTGCTATCACTGCGCGGTGAATTAAGCTCCGGGATTATATCACTAGGGCAAAATTTGGCTCGCGAACCATTAGAACGATCAAAATAAAGAAAAGGTGGAACGGTTTTAGACACCCAAGCTGAAATACCTATAGCCTTTAGCTTAGCCTTCTTCTCAAAAAGACTTTTTCGTGCCTCCCGGACAGAAAGAGGGGCATCATCACTAATATAAATATCTTTCAGATTCCTCACAGATTTCCCTTTCAAATTCTTGCTAACTTTTAGTAAATTAATTTTCTTTTCCCTGGAAAAAACATTAACTTTGAAAAATTTCTGGTCTTTCATGTTTTGTAGCACTGTAAACTTGGGAACTTCACTCACTTCAAGCCCAGACAGACATACTTGCTTAAATGCTTTACTAGCGTCTTCCTTTACTGTCACAAGGCAAATTCCAAACAATAATGTTACTGTCAGATACCTGGTATTCACACATCATTGACCGACTTGCCAGATCAACATTGTTTTTCCTCAGTGCCATCGCTTCACTCGTGATAACGCTTATCTGCTTTTTTAGGCAATCAGTTTCACTTTCAACTGATACTACATGGGCTTGAACTTCTGTAACCGATGCGTGAAACTCAAGCTGCGCTTTTTCCACCGATATAACCCTTTGTTCCAGAGATCTCATATGTCCATCAATAGAGTCTAACTTAGATCCGTTTTCTTTCATGATTGCCAGCATCATAAAAAAATCTTCGGACAACTTTAACAATGGTGACTGGGACTCCTCGCTAGAAGTGGCCGAAACATCTAAAACTGCTTCAGTTCCACCAGCTCCAGCACGCTGGACTTAACACCGACGTCTCATCTTAGAAATAATTAAACAAGAAACGGCTTACCTCACTAGGCAACAAATATTTATCCACGGAGCTGCCAACGCGTATTAAGCGTTAGCCGTTACAAGGGCACGGCAAACGCCAACCCCGAACTCAGCTACAAGAACGACTCCTAACGCCAATCTCGAACTCAGCTCCAAAAACAACTTGAAATTTAGGCCAATAGGTCAGCAACAATTCCTCTTCGGGTTAATGTACCAAATTGATACGAATAATTATAATTTGAACACTCGATCAAAAATCAGAATCACAGTTCAGAATGGTTTATATTCAGAATAAACTTGTAACCGCCACTGGATAAACAAATAAGCGGCTCTGGCGTAACAGGTCTTACTCAATCATAAGACAAAACATTAAAAATGTTTATTTTTTCCAAACGAACCCACTTGGCAGTTCAAAAACTAGTCTGTAATAGATCGTAAATCATAATCCATTATTACAATTTGAGTTAAAATGTTCACTCATTCACTTCTATCGAACAAACACACCTTATTCCATTTAAGATTATTAACTCAGATAATAATTATTTTTTTTAATACACAAGTATCCAAACAATTCAAATTATAAGCAATCTTCAAAATTCAGGTGTGTAACTAAACAGTGACGTCACCGATCCAGTCAAAAAATCCAATCTCCGATATTTAAGTGCATTCAGGTAATTGCGTAAGATTTAATCCTTTACAAAATTGTGTCACTCTTTAATCCTTTATAAAATATATGTGACCTTCACTGGCGGATGCTGAATGAGAACTGAGCTCTTATTATATTGGAGCTCTTATTATATTTATTGTTATATTTATTATATTTAATTGTTATATTATATTTATTGTTATATTATATTATTATATTTAATGTTATATTTATATTTATGTAAAAAAAAACTTTTTCTTAGGTCTTTGACTATCCACCTCCTGGTGTACGAAAATGCATTGTTTCAACAAACATTGCCGAGACTTCCGTCACTATAGATGGTGTACGTTTCGTTGTAGATTCTGGAAAAGTCAAAGAAATGACGTATGACCCAGTTTGTAAACTTCAAAAACTTCAAGAGTCCTGGGTTAGTAAAGCTAGTGCTGAACAGAGAAAAGGGAGAGCAGGTACGTTGCCCCCCTCCCCCCGCCCGACTCTCTACCTAGATTGATTTTTCACGTTTGAAAAAAATTGAAAGATTAGCAAGATATCCGAGTATCTGACAAGAATTCTATCAGAATACTGTTCTTAATAGAGACTTAGTTGACGAGTCTCCCATGTATCAAATTCTCCCATTTTTAATGTTTCATTTTCATTATTGATAGATTTTCTAAAACTAAAGTTTATAGACTTTTTACTAATTAAGCATAGTAATCTGTCGGGAACGAAAAATAAATATTACATATGCGCAAAGAAAAAAAATAATGCCCAAAATGCCTATCAATATTAGCTTAAGAAAAAGACATACAATATAGGTACTTATGCAGCATTTTTCGTTCGTGGGGGGGGGGGAGGGCATTAATAAAGAAAGGTTCGGGAGGGGTCATCAATAAAAAAAGATTCATGGGGGGGAATAAAAAAATTATAATTTGAGTAAGAAGTTCCAATGGATTTGAAAACCTTTAGAATTTCAGGAGGGGGAGGTCCTTGAGATTTCCTGCTGTATACGTTTCTGATACCACAGACAATGCAGATACAATAGTGCATCACAGGTTGGACAGTTATGAGGGAGAAACCCCTAGTTATTATCAATATCTCACCTCTTTTTATTAGTTTTTCCCGACTTTCAAGGTACCATGATCACCTTTTATGCTTTCCGCCAAGGATCATCACGGATTTTAGCTTCACAGAAAAACGTATGAAGCAAAAAAAAAAGAAAAAAAAGAAAAAGACATAATAAATGAAAGATAAAATAAAAAAACGAAAAAATGAGGGTAGTTGTCTGTCAGCGGAACAATATGAATTGAAAATAGGCAGATATTTCGACAAGGACCTCCGCCAAATCGTCTTCAGTGCTCAGAAAAAATAAAAAACAGAAACAAAATCTAACCTTTTGAATAAAAATGACACTTACTCAAAAAGAGAAGAAAAGACTTTTCTCTTAAAGTTTGCTTCAAAAGGTTAGATTTTTTTTTCGTTTTTTACTTTTTCTGAGCTTTCAAGACGACTTGGCGGGGGTCCTTGTCGAATATCTGCTTATTTTCAATTCATATTGTTCTACTGGCAGACAACTATCCTGTCTTTCTTTTTTTCTTTTTTTTACATTTATTATATATTTTTTTTCATTTTTGCTTCATACGTCATGTATAGCCAGTGTGGTATTAAAATGTATTCATAGAAAAAGACTGGCAACGTCCTCAAAAGAGGCTATATACCGGATGGGCTGAAGTAATAAACGAACGCCTCTGCTACAATATTAACTCAAAGGAGATTCCGTCCCTATTCCTAGACAGGGTAACTTTGAGCAGATTATTGGCGCTGTAAACCAGCTCCTTTTACGCCGGTAACCCTACCGAGCAAGAGCATAAAGTCAAGTTGATCAAGTTTTTGACCTGTCATTTTTCACCAGTTTTGAGACAAAAAATTGACGTTCACTTTTCGTGTATATACGTTTAAATGAATGGTTATACCTGGCAATGAAGGAGTCAAAAAGTCGTAAGACACCGTACTAAAACATTTGGTAGTATTTGAGAATTATTACATCTTGCTGAGATTAATAATGATCTTCATTGTTGGGACCCCTGGCCCTAACGATCAGAGGAATGTCCGTTTCGCAAGTTTAATATAATTCACAATTTAAATTCTTTGATTCACTGCTGGCCCTAGCTATTCATTAAGTATCTTTGTGTCCTGTTAATATTTTATTCTGCCATAGATATTATGAGACGTCTTTGAAGAATTTGCTAATTAGCTAGCCTCTGAAAATAAAGGCGGGTGGTGACTAATCCAGGAAACAAAAATAGCTCTAAAAGACGAGAGGAACTTCTTACAGCTCGTTTCGAAGGGCCGTTGATTCTCACAGTTGCTATTGATCAGAACTCAGAAAAGAAATAAGCCTCCGCGTGGAGACTAGCTTTAGAGGTGACCTTTAATTTTCAAGTTTGGATCAGTTCTGTCTTGAATTTTGATGGGCTTAGTAAGTCTTCATACCTTTTACAAGTCCCTGTACTTTATCATTCTTGCCTAGTTATAGGTTTTAGACAGTTATTAAGGATGTTCGGTGAAGGGTTGCCCCCTATATTATTCAGATATTTTCTTCAAGGGACAGCAAAAGATGTAGTTTATTTTGATAGTTTCACTTCGAGAGCAAAGAAGGAGCCCACTCTGGCCTTTCTGGCCTTCCAGAGAGGAAGGCCATTCCACTCTGGCCTCCTCCTCTCACTTCTAATATTCATATTTTTAATTATGAAACTCATCTTCTAGGTCGAACCGGTCCAGGAATCGCTTATAGGCTCTATTTAGAAAAGGAATTCAACGAATTCGAGACTTATACAAAACCTGATATCCAAAGAGTACCACTAGATTCAATGATATTGCAGATGATCTCCATGGGATTAAAAGATGTTCGTGAGTTTCCCTTTATTGAAGCACCTCCTCACAATGCCATTGACGAATCTCTCAAGTATCTTAAAGAAAAGGTGAGGTGGGCTGTTTTTAGCATATACATGAGTTTGTAGAAAACGGATGTGGTTTCTAAAAAAACGACGTTCACAGAGTTAAGATGAAAATTCGGTAATTTGTTTTATACTAACAAAAATTCGGCGTATTAATAAATGTATTTGGAGGGTAGTATGACAATGAAGCGGTTGATTGGGCAAAATACAAACAGTTCTCAGTGAAAACGGTGCTCATAAAGTAAAAACGATACCTTGTCGTTTGCAAATTAATTATTGGTATTTTATAAGTATAGGGTAGGCTATTGGACAGTACTGTGACAACGCACTGGTTGACAGGGCAAAGTACATGCTGTTCCGAGTGAACATGGTGTTCACAAGGTCAAGATAGTAAGTTGTCTGTTAAAAACTATATCTTGAAATTTTGGAGTGTACTGGAGGGTAGGGCTACAGCGCTGTGGTTGTCAACGCAAAACATGTGTGGTTCTCAATGAAATAGGCTTCGCAAAGTCAGGACGATAAGTTGCTTTTTCAAACTAAGTCTTGACATTTTATTAGTTTAGGCTATTGGACAGTAGTGTGACAACGCACTGGTTGACAGGGCAAAATACATGCGGTTCTCGATGAAAACGGCGTTTACAAAATCAAGACAGTAAGTTATCTAGTAAAAAATAAACCTTGACATTTTCCTAAGTGTATTGGAGAGTAGCGCGACAGCACTGTGGTTGACAGCGCAAAATACATGCGGTTCTCAATCAAATTGACGTTCACAAAGTTAAGATTGTGTCGATAGGTCGTATTATATAAAATAAAATTTGACATTTTTACAAGTGTACTAGAGAATGGTGCGATGTGCAGTGATTAACCGAGAAACTGACTTAGCTATGTGATGCTGAGTTGGCCTCAGGCCGTTTTGTAATAATGTTTGCTAATTTTTTAAGGTGGAGAAAAGGCTTTGATAATTTTTATGCAGACAACTATTCATTCTAGGATTTTTTTTTTCAATTCATCTGATTGCCTCAAAAATGTGACTCCAGTTTGGTATTTAGCGGACGAGACGTGCTAAACTTTCCCTGACTTATCACAGGAAGCTATGTTATAAAGTATAAAAATCCCTAGATTTTAGAGAAGTCTGTTGTCATGCATGGGAATATTCAAATAACTTGTATTTAATTATTTCTGTTTTTTGGTGATTAGTGAAATCGGAATACTGCTAACAGAATTAAATGCCTTTTTTTAGCTTATTAAACTCTCGACATGAGTTATCTATTGCTCGTTGTTTAATAATCAATTGATTAAATAAAGTATCATACAATATACAAAATTAATTTGACATTACTTACGTGAAATTAATTATTTTTGGTGATAATTCTTAAGCAGAAGAACTGAAAGAGTGGGACGCTACCAATCAAAACAGTTATTGATATACACACTTCTTATGAACTTAATTTTTTTAATTAGTGGAGTCACTCAAATATGACATCATACCCCAGAAAAGATACGCGTGTTAAATCATTGTGTGTATGATGATGTGTATGAAACCAGTTTTCTTAGATCTAACCTAAGCGTAATTCTTGAGTGTGTTTCGTTTAATTAACAAGTACCGATTTGCATTTTTATCGCATAAAAAACTTTCTTGTTTTTAAACTTCTTTGCGTAACATAAAGCTTTGAGAAAGAAAACGAAATGACCGAAAATATTTTCGCTTCATGATTGATGGAAATTCAATATCTAATTTAAATTTATCCAAAAACGTTTTTTTTTTTTTAATCTAGTCAAAACTAGGCATGTTTTTCGTGAATTTTGTAAGAGGTGGTGGCATTAGATGTGAAATGTTTTCGTCTTTCTATACAAATGGTCGAATCTAGTAAAAAAGAAACATATACATCTTTTTTCGAAAATTATCAAGCAAAAATGGTTAATGAAGGGCCATGGAGTCTTCTTAGTGTCTTGATTCTCCTGGATTTTTTGTTGATTATTGGTAACGAATGGTTTATAGCCCTGGCATGTTTATTGCTAATAGTAGATAATGCACTCTTGTTTAAGAAGATACGAAAGCACAGCACCAGCTCTGTAAATGCTGGTGTAGCAGTGGTGCTTAAAGGAATTTTTTCAAAGGATACGAAATATGAATTTGCATTGGAAGGGATTCGTGAACTTGGACCATATTTTCTACACTTCTTTGTGTGGAGTATTATAGTAATTGGGGGTAATTGGTGGGTAACGCTTGTTTCGCTTGTATGTTTAGGTTCGCAGTACTTGGAAATATTTCATCCACTTCTATATTTTAAGGATGAGAATATACCATCAGGAAATTGAATTAAACAGAGGAGAATTGGAGAGAAAATAGGGTTCAAAAGAAATAGTGCCGAAGCTTAATGTACTAAATAGGTTTACTGGTGTTTTTTAAGCTTATTCTCAACAGATGATCACTCGATTTAAGAAGTTTCTTCATAAGGCAAATTTAGTACTGTTCAATTCTGGATAATTGCAGAAACAACACCTTCCTTTATTATTTTTTCCTTGTTATCCGTTTCATTTAGTGCTCTGCAATTTTACTCAAAATGTAGACTTCAAGATGCGACAATGCACTTTAAAAGCTCTGCATGATTCTTGCTTGGAACCAACAGGATTTCTTAGAGGTATAAACGACGTTGTTTGGGTCAACTTTCGTTTCTTTTAGTTTGCAATGGTTCTCTGGTCTACAGCGAAAATATTAAATAGAGGTTTATACCTCTAAGAAATCCTGTTGGTTCCAAGCAAGAATCATGCAGAGCTTTTAAGACTGTAAGTATTAGGCAGTGTAATTGTGCAAAAATTAGTGCAATTTTGCCGTTCAGCAATTTGCGTTGTTATCATATTGCCGTTTTTGCCATGTTGCCGTTCAGCGTGTGCTCGTCAATCCAGAAATATTTATATTGCTCCTGTCAGAAAAAAAAAACTCAGAAATATGCCTAAAAGTACTACTTAATCCACAGCAAGGTAGATGAATAAAAAAATTTGCATTTTTCACTTTTAAAAAAAAAGAAAGAAAAAAAAACCTCCGAAATTGAAGAAAAACTTGTGCTGTTTGGGTGTCGTTACGTTTGATTGTCCAGGCAGCTGGTCAAAAAAAAAACTTCTTGTTCAAACGACTTATCACGTTCAACATCGACTTATCATACAACCATCAAACAAACTTAAGATTAAGAGTGGACTTGACTTTTACTAGGGCCGTCACGATTGAGTTGCTGCCGACAATAGTAGTGTACTGTAAATAAGCTTTTGGGTCGAAAATGGTGAGTTTAATGAGCCCTTTTTTTTGCCAGCTTTACCTTTAATATTAAAGTGCATATCCTCCTTCCACTTCCTTTAACTCCCGCGCCCATCATAGGAGACTAAATCTTGCAGTTGAACTGAGTACCATTCAAACTGCTCCGTTTATCGCGTCGTTCCGTTGTACCCGTCGTTTTGTTGTACCGGCCCCCTTCCGGGGGCTGGAAGGGGGTTGTAAAACTCGGAAGAGTGTTTGTTTGACCTTTGGACTATTGTGAAGAAATGGCTATCAAAATTTTGATGGGAAGCGTTTGGGGAAAAAATGGCGTGAATGGTGGCTTGTTGCCCTCTAATCACTTTTGACTCTTAAAAAGGGCACTAGAAGTTTTAATTTACAATTGAATTAGCCCCCTCCGAAGTTTATACTACCATCCCTGAAGTGAATCTGGAAAAAATAAATACATAAACCTTTTGACAAAATGATATAACACCAGTATCATATTTAATGTATATTATGAGTATATTATGTCATATAGTATATTTATCAGTATATTATGATGTCATATTTAAGTGACTCCCCTGCCTGTTTCCCTTTTGTTCGTTCATTACTTTTTAACCAAGAAAATTCCAAAGGCTTTTTCCTGTGTGCAATATATATTATTGTACATAGGCGCTACACACCAACTCAACACACCCTACACACTACTTCATTGTATAGACATAAACATACAAATACTACTTAAGGGCTTAAGGGCTACTTAAGGGCTAATAGAATGACATGGATTACAGAGATAAAATTGTCTGCATTAAAATGGGCGTTGTCATCCCCGTGAATATACACTTACCCCAACAGTCCCTAAAATTTTTTGTTTAGATTAAAGTGATTTAACACATTAATGCATGCGTCGTAGTTTCAAAGTGAGTGTTCCAATGCATAATTTTTTTTCTTATATATTTTTTATTATAAAATGTGGCTCTTATTATTTATCATCACATTCGTAAAAATTCATGTTTTTTAACAAGTACCAATTGATTTCCCTTGTTTTTCAAGCTAAGGGAATGCAAGTTTTCTAGATAGGATTTTCAGTCATGGCGATTCCAATGGTGCACTCTTTGTTTCGATCCGACACCACATTTAGAGGTTTTGGGCTATAATTTTGTTACTATGGGCCGAGTTCGTCTTTTACTAGGTTGCAGCTACCGCTACAACCACGATTACATTAGTTTTCCATACTATCCTCATTTTCTACAAGATATTGTGGCTATGTTTCTTGCTAAACGAAGAATACGTGGATGCCTTAACAGTTTGAGGGATTCAACACGTAACCAAACAGTTCGTGGTAACGAACTGTAAGTAAGGAGCGACCCGGCTCAATGGTAACCGAAACTCTAGAAAATGGGTTTTTGATACCAATAGATACATCAAAAGAATCAGGTTTCAATGCTGAATTCAAATATATAGCTTTCATCAAGTTTAGTCCAACCCATCAAAAGTAACGCGCCTGAGAAAATTTGGCTGATTTTCGAAAAAAAGGGGAAAGACCCCCTAAAAGTTATAGAACTTTAATGAAAATCACACCATCATATTCAGCGTATCAGTGAACCCTACTGTTGAGGTCCTATCTACAAAATTGTGGAATTTTGCATTTTTTGCCAGAAGAAAGATCTCGAATGCGTTTTTTTTTTTTTTCAGGGATGATCGTATCGACCCAGTGGTCCTAGAATATCGGGGGAGGACTCATTGGAACGGAAATTAAAAGTCCTAGTGTCGTTTTTAAGTGACCAAAAAATTGAGGGCAGCTAGGCCCCCTCCCACGCTCATTTTTTCCCCAAAGTCACCTGATCAAAATTTTGAGATAGCCATTTTGTTCAGCATCGTTGAAAATATGAAAAATGGACACCCTGTTTGGGTGTCCTTACGTTTGATTGTCCAGGCAGCTGGTCAAAAACTTCTTCTTGTTCAAACGACTTATCACGTTCAACATCGACCTATCATACAACCATCAAACAAACTTAAGATTAAGAGTGGACTTGGCTTTTATTAGGGCCGTCACGATTGAGTTGCTACAGACAATAGTAGTGTACTGTAAATAAGCTTTTGGCTCGAAAATGGTGAGTTTAATAAGCCCATTTTTTTTGCCAGCTTTACCTTTAATAACCCTGTCCTATGTGTGACTTAATCCTCCGAAGTCACCGGGGGGAGGGCTTTCTTACAACTCTTATTTTTTTTTTACAATAAAAAACTTTTTTGACTTTCTCACAACTCTTATTTTTTTAAACAATAAAAAACTTTAGCGTAAAGAGCGAGGTGTTGAGGAGGGGACAGCCCCTTTCATATACGGAATAATTTCTGTTCGTTTTAAGTTTTAACGTCGTTCCTTACTTTCAGTTAAAAAACTTGTTTTTTTATTTAATTTTTGAACGTTTTTGAATTAAACCAGGTTTTGATTTTGGCTCACCATACATGAATAATTAAAACAAAATTTGTATATTAATTTTACTTCTATTTGGTTAAATGGCTTTCTCGAAACTTGTTTAATTTTATTTACGAACGTTTTTATTAGTAATAAATATACGTAACTTATGAATTAACTTACGTAACGAACTTCTATATTCATATATTTTTAATGCGTATATTAGGGGCTCGCCCCCACGTCAATACCTCGCTCTTCAGCTAACTGAAGAGTAACCGAGACAGAGATCAGTGCCGAGCAACCGAAATAAAAATGAAAACCAACCGCATCAAAGACCCACGAAGCTATCAAAATTTGGTAATTTCACTCCGTGAATAGAATGCTCTCCAAGAGAAAAAAAGAAGCAACATTCACTGATTTTGGATTTAAGGGAGTACGTATCGATAAGATGGTCTCATCTTCATCCGATTGAAGCGGTCAAGTGTTTATAACGATTACGGCCCAAATACTTCTTCGATATTTAACTTAATAACTTTACATCCGTTTGTTTTACCCCCAACACCAATACGTTGAAGAAGCCAGACCAATAAACCCAAATAAGAACTAGCATTTTCCTCTTTAAAACACGTTTGTGTGGATTCTACCTTGGTGGGCTCGCCACAGGGCTTAGGACATGAGCACGGACCTTCCTCACAATTACAGTGACAAATCCAGTAAGTCAAAATATACTTGCTGCTACTTTTTGTTGCAACCTCCATGTACGAATCACGGATGACAAACGTTGTGGATACATTACTAAACGTTAGCATGAAGTGACTAGATATTAATCGTATCTGTAACCTACGGCATCCTGTAATAACAAATTTGATGGGGTGGGTCAGGTAAATCAGGCAGGCTCTTTCTGCGTTAGAATTTCCAGGGCTGAATGGAGGAGGAACAACAGATCTAGGGTGAGTGGGGATCTCCATGAAACTCTTCATTTCGGTAATAATAGGAGCAAATTGAGCAACCTGGCCCTCTGTATAATAGTCCTTCGCCAATGTGAGAACTTCATCAGAAATAATGGCATTAACTTCCTCCTCTATCTCATCATCTGAAAGTGTAGGTTTCATATTCCTAACAGAGCTTGGTTTGACGCACTCTTTTGTTATGACTCCCGAATTATATACATCTTTACTTTCATCTTCGGAATTGCTATACTTTAAGCTCATAATTGCAATATATTTGTTCATATAAAGTGACGAATCGAGTAGCAAGAACCTAGCAACAAACAAAACTAATTTTAAAATTTTCAGGTATTATTCTGGTTTTAATTGAAAAATTAAAATTGTTGCTCGGACGTCATAAATATTTTTGCAGTTTACATAATAACTTCAGCAATCCTGAACTGAGAATTAAAATAAAATACAATTATCTTGTCGAAAAATAAATGTGAATAAATATTGCATGATAGAACTTAAATATTGCAGTTAGAACTTAGCAAAAAACTAAACCTTTTTTTTTAAATTTTCAGGTATTTTTCTAGTTTTAATCAAAAAATTAAAATTATTGCTCAGACACCATAAATATTTTTGCATTTTACAAAATAACTTTAGTGATCCAGAACTGTGAAATAGAATAAAATTATCTTGTCCAAAGATAAACGTGTGTATAAATATTGCATTCGCTTAGTACGGCTTATATGACGTAATAACTGAAAATAATTTTAAAATTTTCAGGTATTTTTCTAGTTTTAATTAAAAAATTAAAATTATTGCACAGACACCCCAAATATTTTTGCAGTTTACATACTTTTTCCAGGTTTTGATCAGGTTATTATTAATGGCTAATGGTTCAGGTTATGTTTAATGGCTTATTTTAGAGGGAATTACTCCATCTAGTGCTTTGTGTAATTAAAAACAAAATAGTTTTTAATATAGAATCATTTTTTACATACAAAACGATAATGTTTATCATAAATGGTGCCAGTCAAGAGAATCTCATGTTGTAGTTATTAATGGTAGTTTTAATTTATTTATAATAAATTATGTACAGGCTTGATGAATGGACGTTCTCAAATTGAGTGGCAAAAACAGACAAGTTTTAAGACGATACAGGTGTGATGATTTGTATCATAGAAATCACATTGAAAAGGTTACTCTTTACAATATGTTGACAAGATACAAAGGGATTGATTTATGACGTAATGTTACGCCGTATATGTCGTAATAAGTGAATACAATATTTATACACGTTTATCTTTCGACAAGAAATTTTTATTTTATTTTTATTCTCAATTCAGGATCGCTAAAGTTATTATGTAACTGCAAAATATTTATTGTATCTGAGCAATAGTTTGAATCTCGTAATTTAAACTAGAAAAATACCTTCAAGTTTTAAAATTAGTTTTATTTATATAAAGAATCGATATAGTTAATTTATAAATGGGGATTATGTAGGTTCCATCAGTATCGCGGCTGCAGAAATAGTTGAAACTTACTAAAGATCTTAGTACACAGTTCGTTGCCACAAACTGTTTGAAATAGACCTTGGCACTTATTGGACTTATTTTAATGCCTGATTTTCTGAGGTTCGTCTTTTACGATTTTGAATTAGAAAAAGTCCTTGGTTTTTTCCTCTTTGTTATATGGCAGCGGTAGCTAGCAACCTTGTAAGAGACGATCACGCCCAATACCAAGAAATACAATAGCCTATAACTACTAAAAATAGTGTCAGGTCAAAACGAGGACTAACTGCCTTGTTCGAAATATCTATATAGGAAACTTACTGCACCTTGAATTAAAAACCCACATATATTCCAGGCGAAGCATCGAATCCTTCTCTATGTTATAGTCTGAGAGAGTACCCATACTTTTGACCAGCTTTTTACAGGGAAAAATTAAAATTGGTTGATCCTTGGGGAATACCTTCTTTATCTTGAATCTTTGCTTTGACATTTTCAATAGTGTCTGGGGGCTCAACTTTAGGCGTAATTGTCTTTCGTGTGAGTGTTCTTATGAGATTTTGCATGATTCTATCTTAAATGCTTTCTAACACTCCCTATATAATAAAAATACTCACGTATCGAGTAGTTAGAAACTAACAAAAAACAAAACTAATTAAAATTTTCAAGTGTTTTTCTGGTTTAAATTAAGAAATTAAAATTATTGCTCAGACACCATCAATGTTATTGCAGTTTGCAGTTAAATAAAAAAAATTTATTTTAAATTTTCAGAAATTGTTCTAGTTTCAGTTTTCAAATCATATTTTTTGTTAAAGCCCCCAAAAATTACTGCGTTTTACATAAGTATGTCTACATGTTTTTATAATAGTAAAAATCCTATTTTGATTTTAGTTGGAGGAAGATGTTAATAACATTTTTTACTAAAGAGCTATAGAAAAATACAGTTTTTCGTAAATATAACCATATATGGTTCTACTGAAGCTATGACGACATTTATTATCTAGTATATGAAAATGAAGTTCTTGGTAGAAAAAAATGATTTTATTTTCAATAGTTTTTTGAAAACACAAAAGCACGTAGATGTGAAAAACTCCTGATATAACACCACAAGTTACTGAAGTGTTATAGAAAAATGTAGTTTTTCGTAGAAAAAAATTAAAAGTTATTTTTTTTATATGGGTTACAGCGGTAGCTAGCAATCTAGCAAGAGACGACCCCGCCCCATAGTAAAAGCTAAAGTAATAACCCATAACTCATAAAAATAGAGTCAGATCAAAACAAGAAGTACACTATTAGAACCGCCTTGTCCAAAACCTCTATATAGAAAGCTTACCATCACTCGGCTCGAACAACAGGGGAAATATATTGGCATGAAAATCAAGAAAAGTGGCTGAAACCACGATATTCTCCACATAAGGCATGTTTTTCTCTTTCCTTTTTTTCTCCTCCACTAGCTGGGCATTGGAAAATCATAGAGAGCTGTAAAATGGCTCATTTTTAAGGAAATTGTTACACTAGCACCTTTTGCAATTAAAAATAAAATAGTTTTTAAAATAGAATCAATTTTGAATAAAAAAACTGCATTTTGTGTACAAGCTTGATGAATGATATTATAATCAAAATAACAGTATATGACGTAATAAGTAAATGCAATATTTATACACGTTCCGTTGACTTTGAATTTAAGTTATCAAGTAGGTTGCATAGGTTGCATCAAGACATGGCTAATTGTAGACAGAGAAAAGCCAAGACAGATATTCCAAGTAATTGAGAGGCAAATGTTTTAATGGCTGGGGCACGGATGCCCGACCAGATAATTTCATTTTAGTTCTAAGTTCGGGATCGCTAAAGTTATTATGTTAAACTGCAAATATGTGTCAAATTGTGTCTGAGCAATAATTTTAATTTTTTTAATTAAAACTTGAAAAATTTCTGAAAATTTTTAATTTAGTTTTATTTTTGTTAGTTTCTAACTTCCCTACGTGTCATTTAATTTTTACATTAAAAGATAATCATATGTGATCAAACAGTTTGTGTTAACGAACAGTATTGTAAGAGCGACTCTTCTCAATAGTACCCGAAACTTTTAAAACTTAATTTTAATATCAATAGATACATCAAAAGAATCGGATTTCTATCCTGATTTTAAATATTTAAGGTTCGTCAAATGTAGTCTTACTCATCGAAAGTTACGAGCCTGAGAGAATTTGCCCTATTTTTGAAAAAATGAGAAAACACCCCCTAAATGTCGTAGAATCTTAATGAGATCACACCATCAGTTTCAGTGTATCAGAAAACCTTACTGTAGGGGTTTAAAGCTCCTATCTGCAAAAATGTGGAATTCGGTGTTTTATGCCAGAAGAAAGACCACGGATGCGTGTTTATTTGTTCTTTTTTGTTTTTTCTTTTTCCCAGGGGTGATCGTATCGACCCAGTGGTCCTAGGATGTTGCAAGAGGGCTCATTCAAACTAAAATTAAAAGTTCTAGTGCCTTTTTTAATCAAAAAATAAAATAAAAATAGAATCACTTTTCACAAAAAACTGCATTTTTGATGTCTTTTCATGCTGCAGTCTTTTCAAAGATATTTTATTTTT
Source organism: Artemia sp. Qi Xiang Cuo (assembly GCF_049724085.1). Lineage (NCBI taxonomy): Eukaryota > Metazoa > Arthropoda > Branchiopoda > Anostraca > Artemiidae > Artemia > Artemia sp. Qi Xiang Cuo. The sequence continues at coordinate 16,426,846 of NC_142809.1, read as the reverse complement.
GGAAGTAAGTCTGACTTCTAACACCGATTGTCTTCTAGTAACCATATATGATGTAATAAGTGACATGGCGTAATATCTAACACCGATTGTGTATTAAAAACCATATATGACGTACTGAGTGACGACGTAAAAATTGAAAAAAAACAATTTTTATTTTATTTTAGTTTTCAGTTCAGAATCGCTAAAGTTATAAGCTGCAAAAATATTTATGGTATCTGAGCAATAATTTTAATCTTTTAATTTAAACCAGGAAAATACCTGAAATTTTTAAAACTGGCTTTATTTTTTGATAAGTTTTTGTTACTTCATACAGCCAGTTAGAGAAGACTATCTTTTGTACCAATCAAATGTCTTATTTTGGAATAAATCTTGAAGAACTGAAAAACGTTAACAAAAATATCGAAATTGAACTTTCCCACATTGGAGGCATTGAAAAGCTTTGTGCTAGGCTGAAAACATCGTCAGAAACAGGAATTGAAGAAGATAGCACAAGAGCAGAGGAACGAAGAGCAATGTTTGGGAGCAATAATATCCCCTCGGATACAAAGAAGGGTTTTTGGCGATTCATATATGAAGCACTTCAGGATCTCACACTTATTTTCCTGATAGTGGCCGCTGTACTATCTTTAGGATTATACTTTTATGGTTGGGGCACAAGCGATGGTAAAAGCCCAGATAATGACCATAAATGGATTGAAGGTGTAGCAATTCTGACGTCAGTCATCATTATAGTTCTAGTAACTGCTATTAATGACTATAATAAAGAGAAGCAGTTCAGATGTCTCGAGGATAAAGTGGCGAAAGAACAAAAGGTGACCGTTTTGAGGCGGAAGATACAAGATCAAATTCCTGTTGATCAGCTTATGGTAGGTGATATTTATTTAACGAAATATGGGGACATAGTACCAGCTGACGGTATAGTTTTGAATGCACGAGATCTAGAAGTGGATGAATCCTCCTTAACGGGAGAATCAAAACTTGTAAAGAAGATTCCGGGGGGTTTACTATTTTCCGGTTCGCAAGTCAAAGAAGGTTACGGAACGATACTTATTACAGCCATCGGTAAAAATACTAAAGTTTATCTGGAAATTATCAGACATTTAGAAGAAAGCCAAAATGCTAAAGAAAATAAAGCAGAATCACACAACGATATTGAAGCACAAATTACGGAAAAGAAGACAACAGAAGAGAAAAAGCAGAAAAGTAAGTCAAGAAGTGTATTACAAATGAAACTTGATCACTTAACAAAGAAAATACTAATATTCGGAGTGGCTATTGCAGTACTGACTGTTCTCATCCTTATAATACGATTTTCGGTTCAGGAATACCAAGTTGAAAAAAAACATTTTGTCACAAAAATATTTTTGGAAAAAATGATAGATCTTGTTGCCACATTCCTGTCGATTTTAGTAGTCTGCATTCCTGAAGGATTGCCTTTGGCTGTTACAATTTCACTGGCTTATTCCGTTAATAAAATGCTAAAAGATAACAATTTAGTTCGACATCTCTATGCCTGTGAGACCATGGGAAATGCAACAACTATCTGTACGGATAAGACAGGAACTTTGACAACGAATCAAATGTCCGTGGTTCAGTCGTATATTTGTGAAATGGAACGACTTCACCCTCTTAGGGACGATTCACTTCCAGATAATGTCAGTAAACTGCTGTCAGATGCAATATCGATTAACAGCGCATATACAACGTGGATTGAGCCACCAAAGAAAGGAGATTTAGAAGTACAAAATGGCAATAAGACAGAATGCGCTTTACTTAAAATGGTTTTGGAAATAGGCTACAACTATGATGAAATAAGGAAGAACCATCCCGAGTCCGAATTTCACAAAGTCTATCCATTTAATTCTACAAGGAAGTCAATGAGCACGGTGATCAAACTCCCAAACGGAGGCTACAGAGTTTTCATCAAAGGAGCAACCGAGCTTATACTGAGCAATTGTTCTTATGCTTATGGGAAGAGTCGTCAGCGAGAGATTGTGCCATTAGATCTTACAAAATATAGTACCGCTGCACAGAGTATGGCCAAAAAAGGCAAGCGTACAATATGCATTGCCTATAAAGATTATGTATTCATGAAGGCAGACAAGAACCAAATACTAATCGAAGCTGAACCAGACTGGGAGGAGAACTTAATTATGAGCGATTTAACGTGTCTGGCTGTTGTCGGAATTGCAGATCCTATTAGACCAGAAGTACCAGATGCCATTGAAAAATGTAAAAATGCGGGAATAATCGTTAGAATGGTGACTGGTGACAATGTTATCACTGCAAAAGCGATTGCAAAAGCATGTGGGATATTGTCAAATATAGTGAATGAGGATATTATGGACGGAACAGAATTTAACCGAAGAATACGGGATAAAAATGGGATAATTCAGCAGGAGTTACTTGATAAAATATGGCCTGACTTGCGTGTTCTTGCGCGTTCATCTCCTACCGACAAGTATACACTTGTCAAAGGAATTATAGATAGTAAACTGAGTAAGAATAGAGAGGTAGTTGCAGTGACTGGTGACGGAACTAATGACAGTCCAGCTTTGAAAAAAGCCGACGTAGGATTTGCAATGGGCATAAGCGGGACAGACGTGGCCAAAAACGCATCGGATATTATTATTACAGATGATAACTTTGCAAGCATAGTGAAAGCGGTTATGTGGGGTCGAAATATCTTCGACAGCATCTCCAAATTTCTACAGTTTCAATTGACTGCTAACGTAGTAGCATCGATAGTTGAAATAGTTGGAGCCAGTGTCTTCCTAACACCTCCATTAAAAGCAGTACAAATGTTATGGCTGAATCTTATCATGGATTCACTTGCGTCACTAGCCCTTGCTACAGAAACACCACACCCTGATTTACTTGAGCGTCGCCCATATGGCCGTAAAAAACCAATACTATCAAGAGGCATTTTAAGAAGTATTATTGGACAGGCTATTTACCAGGTTGCAGTTCTATTCATTCTCATGTTCGCTGGACACAAGATCTTAGGCTTAGAGGATGGATACGTTACTGACCCGAAAAAAATACAAGAAATTCGTTTCACAATGGTGTTCAATACATTCTTTATGATGACGTTCTTTAACGAAATAAATTCAAGAAAACTGCACGGTCATAGAAATGTATTCAAAGGAATAACATCCAATAAGACATTCCTTATAATATGGTGTATAACTGTAGCAATCCATACAATAATGGTGCAATTTGGCTATAAAGTATTATCATCTGTCCCATTGGGCCTATGGCAATGGGCTATTTCCATAGCGTTTGGTATCGGTACTATAGTGTGGTATCAGTTAATTGTAAGTATTAAGGTTAAAAATATTCCAAAAGGCTTAGAATTCAAGAGAGGAGATCCAACTGAAGAGGTGATCCAACCACGCGGTAGGGTTTTGTGGTTTCGTGGATATACAAGGTTGCGAAATATGCTTACTTTTATAAACAGTCTTAAAACTGGAATTGAAGATCCCCACGAATCTGAGCAAGAGAAAAATTAAACCAATTTGCACAAACTTGAATAACAAGGCGTCAATGTATCCAAATATTAGCAACATTTGAATTAAAAAACGCAAAAACCATAATCAAAAATTTGCCATGATCTTGGCGTTCCAGGAGGTGGGGAAACAAGCCCGAGAACCGTTGTCATGGGAACATGGACAGTGTGTATTTTGTTTCTCTTTAGAAACGTCAAATACAATAAGCAAAAAAGCTTTAATTACTAATAGCATTGGGCCTACGGCAATGGGCTATTTCCATAGCGTTTGAAATCGGTACTATAGTACATGGTATCAGTTAGTTGTAAGCATTAAGGTTAAAAGTATTCCAAACGGCTTAGAATACAAGAGGGATATCCAACTGAAGAGCAGATCTAACCACGTGGTAGGGTTTTGTGGTTTCGTAGATGTAGAAGGTTGCGAAATATGCTTACCTTTATAAATAGTCTTAAAGCTGGAATAATAATTATCTTGTTAAACGGCCTTCCAGATGAAGACTCTTCATGCTTAGTATCAAAGTGTTGGTTGGATTGAGGAATTCCCAAATTAGCTGTACGCAAGATCACGCCTCCTGCGGACAAGTCCCCACATTTCCAAATGGTTGTCAGTAATTACAATTCTGGAAATCGGTTGTTTGTTTTTTAAAGAATGGTCAATTTTTACTGTCTCGGGTAAAAACCTCATCTTTAATTTTATGTACCAATAATCATTTCCTATTACCTTATAAGCTATCAAACAGTTCGAGGTAACGAACTGTAAGTAAGGAGTGACCCGGCTCAATGGTAACCGAAACTCTAAAAAATGGAATTTTTATACCAATAGATACATCAAAAGAATCAGATTGTAATGCTGATTTCAAATATATAAGTTTCATCAAGTTTAGTCATACCCATTAAAAGTTACTCGCCTGAGAAAATTTGGCTGATTTTAGAAAAAAGAGGGAAAGACCCCCTAAAAGTTATAGAACCTTAATGAAAATCACACCATCATATTCAGCGTATCATAGAACCCTACTGTAGAGGTTTCAAGCACCTATCTACAAAAATATGGAATTTTGCATTTTTTGCCAGAAGAAAGATCACGGATGCGTGTTTATTTTTTATTTTTTTATTTATTTTTTTTTCCAGGGGTGATCGTATCGACCCAGTGGTCCTAGAATATTGGGAGAGGGTTCATTCGAACGGAAATTAAAAGTTCGAGTGCCCTTTTTAAATGACAAAAAAATTGGAGGGCAACTAGACCCCCTCCCACGCTCATGTTTTTCCCAAAGTCACCTGATAAAAATTTTGAGATAGCCGTTTTGTTCAGCATGGTTGAAAATATGATAAAAATGTCTTTTAATCCCCCGTAGTATCCAGGGGAGGGCTGAAAGTTATGAACTTTACTCAATGTTAACATATAGTATTGGTTATTGGGAAGTATACAGACTTTTTCAGGGGGAAATTTTTTCTGGTAGGTGGGGGGGGTATATGGAAGGATCTTTCTATGAAGGAAGTTTTCATGGGGGAAGGGACATTGCTATGAAGGGGGCGCCGGATTTCCCAGCATTATTAAAGAAACAGATCAGAAATTAAATTAAAAAAAAAACAAGTTTTTCAACTGATCAATGAGTTTGATTAATGGGTCATTTTTAAAGAATTGGAAAAAAATTCGAACTTCAGCTTAAAGGTATTGACTAGGGGGCGAATCCCCTAATATACCTGTTAAAAATTTATGAATATAGAAGTTCGTTACGTAAGATAATTCGTAAGTTACGTATATTTTTTACTAATAAAAACCTTCGTAAATAAAATTAAACAAGTTTCGAGAAAGCCATTTAACCAAAATAAAAGTAAAATTGATGTGCAAATTTTGGTTTTAATTATTCATGTACGGTGATCCAAAATCAAAACCTGCATTAATTCAAAAAACGTTCAAAATTAAATAGAAACAAGTTTTTTCAACTGAAAGTAAGGAACGACGTTAAAACTTAAAACGAACAGAAATTATTCCGTATATGAAGGGGGCTTTCCCTCCTCAACGCCTCGCTGTTTACGCTAAAGTTTGACTTTCTCACAACTCTTTTTTAAACAATAAAAAAACTTTAGCGTAAAGAGCGAGGTGTTGAGGAGGGGACAGCCCCCTTCATATACGGAATAATTTCTGTTCGTTTTAAGTTTTAACGTCGTTCCTTACTTTCAGTTGAAAACACTTGTTTTTTTTTATATTTAATTTAGCCAGAGACGAACTTTCCCTCAACTGAATAAATTTGTTACTGTAGAAAAGGATTGATTATTAAGTTATACATTTATGTTAATAAAATACTTAACTAATTAAATTTAACAGATTAATTCAATAACAAAATATTGATTCAATTAATTATTTAAGCATAATAATAAGGTAAAACGTTGACTAGGTAAGCTGGTTTACTTAAGACGCGTAAGAACGCAAACTTTATTCTAAATGGTGATTATTTTTGGTTAGCCAAGTATCAACCCTCATATATTCTTACCTTAAGTAGCTTACAATATGGAAAGTTGACATGCTTGAGGATTTAAAAAAGGCAAATTAAAAGATCGAAATCATAAGAATTTTTTATGTTGTTTTTTAATGACAAACCTTTGAATTATGTATTTTCACATCACACCATCTACCGTCGATAAGATATCGCTGTGATAAAGCGCGGAATTGTGAATCATAAGAACCAAATCGTATGAAACCAGAATCTTTGGATTGGCCAGTCTTTGGATCTTTCTTTACCTGAAAAATTTGAAAAAAATTTAATTCGCCCCATTTACAATCTACAAATATGGAATTAGAAAATCAGAAAAAAACCGTTGACAGCTGTCAGTTTCGCTCCCGATCCTGAGCGATTTCGCTTACAATTGTTATTTGACATTAGAGGTATGCTTTCTTTTGAAGAAAGCATTAATGAAGTAGTTTATTATTCTCGTAAAGCGATGTCGCCCCATTTCGCTATACATTTTTTAGCTTGTCTCGTCAAATCACATAGAGCTCATTAGGTGGTCTCGGCAGAACTTTTAGAGTTTGGATAAGCGATCCAAATAGTCTTTTCGCAATTTTCCACCATCAGTACACTGCACCTTGTGACTTTTCAACTGATGATCAATCTTCTTCAAAATTTTACGAAAGTCAACAAAATTTAACTTCTGATAGTTGTTCAGCATCATACAATCAACATAGAGCAGATGAAAATCATAACGTAGTGATTTCTTTTCTACAGCTTCTTTCCATGGCCATGCTTCTTTCATTTTTAATGCCTCTTTTTCTAAATTTTAGTTTTTGCCTATGAGTTCTTCTAGTTTTTCTTTAAAGAAATCGTCGACAGTTTCTAGTTCTTTTTCGCAATCGCAAAAATGCTAGCGCATTTCTTTTTGAAGTTCAAATGCCTTTTAATTTATCTGACTTTTCAACTCGTCGGTTAAGGATTCCATAGATAGGTATTTGTTTTTCAATCGTGTTGCCTGGCTTGTAAATATTTTTCAAATTCTTGATGATCTTTTTTTGGCAGTTTTGCTTCAGTGTTAACTATTTTTGTCATTTTTCTACACATTGTCAAACCGTAAGCCTCAGGAACAAAGCACAAATTCTAGGTTAGTTTAAATTTTTTTCAAACGTTGATCCCATAATTAAAATAACTAAACAAAAATTTACACCTGCTCAAATATTTTCCGTATTATTAGAATAAAGTAAATCAGTTTTTCAGACACAGATAATAGTTACCATTCCTAAATGAATGCCAAATGGCGATTGTTTTTTATTTGAAAATTTACAATGGGCTTTCGGTTCACTCTTTGCCAGTTCAAAGGCATTGCTGCGACTATGATAACAACCTGTTTTTTAAGTTATAGTAGTTTATTTTTTAAAAAGGTATGCTGTCATCGATATTTCTTCAACTACAGTTCCTTTCAGCGGCCTTTCTATCTCTTATGTTTTTCGCATATTAAAGCATTCTTTTTCTGTTTTAATGTAGTGCTGTTGTTTTCTTGCAGTAGATATTTCGGTTTCATGGCTCTGATACTTTTCTCATTTTTTTTTTCGTTTAGCTTGCTCTCTTGACACCATCACGAGTTATCTGTTAAGCTGTTAACTTAAACTGTTAAGGCATCCTCATATTCTTCGTTTAGCAATAACGTTTTCATAGAAAATTTCATAGAACTTTTTATAGAAAATTAGGATGGTATGGAAAATTATGTAAATACTTATACAAGAGACATAATCCGTTGTTTGATAAATAATATCAATAAAATAAAATTCTACTGAAAAAATATTCAGAAAAAAATGATGCATTGAAACACACACTTTACAAAACTATGACGCATCATTCTTTAATCTAAATAAAGTTTTAAAAGGACTATTGGGGCAAGTATATATTCAGGAGGAAGGCAGCGCTCATTTTTCAGTTGACAATCTTTGTCTGTGTAGCACGCAGCTAGGAAATATTATATCTTGTCGTATGTTTTGTCAAAAACTGCATTTTATTTTAATATTTCGATTACTGCCGGCTAGAATTCGTTCTTTACTATAAGTTTTTCTAGGAAAACTTTGATTAAACGCCTCTATAAGAAAGGTTATGAGAGTGAGATTGGTAATTATAGAGGTATTAGCTTGGTTTCTGCAGGAAGCAAATTACTTAGTATGATGATACCTTTTAGACTTTCGAGCTATCACTGCAATTTTTTATAAACAAATTTAGAAGTGGTTGAACCACCAGACCCCTTTATTCCTCAGTTGTATAGATTATGAGCAAGCGTTTGATTCATCCGATTGAAGAGGTTTAGCGAAGGCCCTATATCCTTGTAAGGTACAACACAAAGAAAAACGGCTTTGGATTTTCTTAGTATGAATAGTAAAGAATTAACCACAGGGATTCAGGCAGTGAAATCAGTCAAATATGGCATAATATCCCAGAGAAGCAACTTTTCAAAAGATACTTGTGTTGTATTATCTTGCCAAAAGATAAGTATGTTGAATCGTCATGTATATTGTGATTTAGTTTTTGTCGAAAATTAGATTTTATTTTAATATTCGTTTACTATGGGCTAGAGATCGTTCTTTACCATAATTTTTCAACGATGATTTCATACAGGAAAAGCCTATGGCTTTTTCTTAGTTGGAATAATAAAAGACGAACCATAGAGAATCATGCAGAAAAGTCAGTCAAATATGGCATCACACCCCAGAGAAGTAGCTTTTCAAAAGATGCTTGTATTGTGTTTTCAAAAGATGCCTCATGCATATGATGGTTTATATTAATATTACAGCTACTATGGGCCAGAGTTCGATCTTTACTATAAATATTTGATCTGACTCTAGTTTTAGGAGCTATGGGTTTTCGTATTTCTTAGTACGGGACGAGATCATCTCTTACTAGGTTGCTAGTTACCGCTGCAACCCGGATAATGGGAATATGCTCGATTCTGCATCTCGGCAAGGGAAGAAACTTGGAGACAAAGAAAGGTATGAAAATCGAGCTGATTTTATAATAAGCCTATATCTGTCTATCTCGATTAATACTAAAATAATAATGCATGGTCATTTTGTCAATATACTGCCTAGATTCCCTGACAATTATTAAAATATGACTTATTGCCACATTGCGTTAAAAAAATATATTCTCATAATAGCCTGTTTGTTTATAGATGTAGCAGTCAAAAAATGTATCCCTTAGTAGTTTCAGAAAAGTTTATGACTTTCTATATAGATAACTGCATTTTGTGCCCTTTCGTGCCACAAAAAATTGATTGTAGCGTAGAAATTTAATTAACTCTTAAAATGTAAAAAAACACATTTTCTAAATAAATGGGTCCACATTATATAACTCTACAAAATATTCAAATTTTCGATAAATTTTATGAATAAATCTATGAAATTCAGAAATATTTTAGTAATACAGTCTATTAGTTCCAGCTCTTTTCGATATGAAACTATTAATAATAAGTAAATACAAAGATTCAAATTTATTGTTTGAGTTACAAAACTTTGTAAGGGTAGAAACTTGAGGATTTTATTATACTAGAATATAAGAAAAATGACAGAAGATATAGCTGCAATTGTTATAGATAATCGATCAGGTATTTGTAAAGCTGGATTTTCTGGAGAGAGTGCCCCCAAAAAATGTTTTTCCTGCTGTGATTGGGCGTCCAAGGTGTACGGGATAAATGATTAATTCATGCAGCAAAGATACGTATGTAAGTGATGATGTTCAAGCGAAAAGGTAAATTTTGACTCTTAAGTACCCTGTGGAGCATGTGATTGCCACAGATTGGGATGATATGGAGAAGATCTGGAGTCATATTTTCTACAATGAACTTCACGTTGCCCCAGAACAGCAACCAGTTTTACTCGCAGAAGTTCCTCTTAACCCAAAAGACAACAGAGAAAAAATGACTCAGGTTATGTTCGAAACTCTTAACACCCCAGCCATATATGTTGCCAGCCTAGCCTTACTTTCCCTCTACGCATCTGGCAGAATTACTGGAATTGCTCTTGACTCTGGAGATGGTGTGTCCGTAACTGTGCCCATCTACGAAGGTTATGCCCTTCCACGTGTAATTTTGAGATTGGATCTTGCTGGACGAGACTTGACCAATTATTTGATGAAAATCTTCACCGAGCAAGGATATTCCTTTAACACCCCTGACAAAAGAGAAATCGTTCGTGATATCAAACAAAAACTTTGCTATGTTGCTTTGGACTTTGAGCAGGAGATAGCAACTGTCACCAGCTCTACGTCTCTTGAAAAGAGCTATGTTTTGCCTGATGGTCAGGTTATCATAATTGGTAATGAAAGGTTCAGATGCCCTTCAGATGCCCAAAAGCGTTATTCCAGCCATCCTTCCTCGGTATGGAATATTGCGGCATTCATGAAACTACCCACAATAGTGTTATGAAATGCGATGCCGGTAAAAGAAAGGACCGCCATAACAGCATGTTTGTCCTCTCTGCCAACATCGTTTGACCACCATGTGCCCTGGCATTGTTGACAGGATGCAGAAGGAAATCAGCGTCCTTGCACCATCCACCATGAAGATCAAAATTGATTTTTAACGCCTGAGTGTAAACACTCTGTATGGATCGGTGGATCAATCCTAGCTTCCCTCTCAAACATTCCAACAGATGCGGATTTCCCAGCAGGAATACGATGAATCTGGACCATCCATTTATCACAGAAAATGCTTTTAACCTGCTTATAACCCAAAGGTGAACATGAAGAAGAACCATCAAATTCAGTATATCAAAGAGTTCTACTGTGGGGTTTCAAACTCCTAGCTACAAAAATTTTAGCCAGATGGAAGATCACGGATGGGTTGTTATAATTTTTTTTTTCTCAAGGTTGACCATATCGCACCAATAGACTATGTTTGAAAATTAATGTTAAGAAGACCAGACTTTTCAAGTTAGAAGAAATGACGGTGAAGAATTGATGCTAGATTTTACCAAAAACCTACCGAATGAATAACTTTGCCTATGTAGGGAAGCATTAATAGTGAGGAAGGTGGGCCGAAGGTTTTTCTACAAACGAAGAGGCAATCCAGTACGTGAACAATTATTTTGCAGGGAAGAACTCTTGAGTACTATTTTGACAGGTTAAAGAGATGGGAACATAGCTGGGAGAAGTGTGTAGAGCTACTAGGACTGTGTAAACAATTGAAATTAAGAAAATGCATTATTATACAATAATAGTAATAATAATGACACACACACACACACATATATATATATATATATATATATATATATATATATATATATATATATATATATATATATATATGTTGGTTTTTATCCCGCCTGGCGATTATTTTTCCTGAAAATACTCCCCCCCCCGCTCCCCGAAGGAAATACCCTCCCGTGGAAAATAAGACTTTCCAAGTTTGAGAATTGTATTTGAGTTTTATTTTTTTAATTTCCGTAGGGGAAGGAATCACACGGGTTTTATCGTTAGTTTCTTCTTTACTTTAGAAAACAATTTGGACTATATATTTGCATATAAGAGGGGGGGATAAAGTATAGCTGGTCTGCATGCAAAATGTGTTTGGTACAATTATTCGGCATATTAAATAGATAGATAAACTAGTGTATTTTAAAGCCAAATATACGGCCATGAATACGGTAAAATAACATAAATGAAAGGCACAAATAACATAAGCTTTGATCAGTGATCACCATAAAACACTTAAATGAAACACTACAGTAATTTCCGTAGGGAAAGGAAACACACGGGTTTTATCGTTAGTTTCTTCTTTACTTTAGAAAATAATTTGGACTATATTTGAATATAAGAGGGGGGGATAAAGTATAGCTGGTCTGCATGCAAAATGTGTTTGGTACAATTATTCGGCATATTAAATAGATAAGTAAGTAACAACAATGGGTTTATTAAAAAAAAAATATATATACATCATCGATTCCCTGAAGCAATGCTTGTGCGGGAGAAAACCCTCCTAACAAAATAAAAAAAAAAAAATAAAAACAAGAAACAAAAAAAAAGAAAAAAAAAATAGAGAAAAAAAAAAAAAAAAAAAACAAAAAAAAACAACAAAAATATAGCTAAAATTACCAGACCCCAAAACCAACGAAACACCAAAACAAATCCAAAAAAAAAATAATAATTATAATAATATTCAGCTGCAACTAAACCCTCCTCAAAAACAAAACTTAAGTGGCGTGGAATAATCCATTCAAAATATACACATCAAAACAATGGTTCTTTAGCGACTTACAAAAATCCTGCAAACCCCCAACATTCCTCAAATCCTCTGGCAAACTCTCCCAAACTAACGGAACAACATGGCAAATTGAAAACCTAGACCTAGACGTGACCATAGCTGGTCTTCGCATCAACTGAGAAGATCGTGTCAAATAATCGTGAACAGTAGACGCAAGACTAAACATTCCTGAAAAACATGATGGTAACTCCGAAGCTAAATATTTAAACATAAACAGAGCATTATAGAATACACATATTCCTGCTAACGGTAGAATTTTATACTCGCGGTAAAGATGCCTCACCGATGCAAATAGGTCAATTTGATTACCATAAAGAACTCTAATTACCATATTCTGTGTTACGCAGAGCGGATGGAGGTGAGTTACGAAAGTTTTCGACCAAACCATACAACAGTAAATGAGATATGGATGAACCATAGAAAAATACAGCATTCTCAGAATTTCACACGGAAAAAGATACCTAAGTTTACGCATAATACCAATATTACGAGACAATTTGCTGTTAACAAATGCAATATGGTCTTTAAAACTAAGGCTTTCATCAATTATAACACCAAGGTATCTAGTACTAGTAGATCTTACATTAGTATGGTGACCTACTTCTATACTATTAATCCATGGATAATGTCCAGTAGTTCTACCAAAAATCAAAAAATTTGACTTATTGTGATTCAGTTTCTATTTATTTACTCGCATCCACTTTTCAATCGAAGAAATACCTTGTTTCAATATAGTCATCAACTCATTTTCAGTTCTAGCAGCTACAGTGAAATGGGCATCATCAGCAAAACATGGTAGAATTCCTTTAGTACCGTAAGTATCAAGGTCTAAAGAACAAGACACATAACTTGAAGCTATACAAAGGTCATTAATATAAACCAAAAACAACAAAGGGCCCAAAACGGAACCCTGGGGTATTCCAATCGAAATATATTCAATTTTAGATGTAACTCCATCCATCACAACACACTGAGTCCTTCCACTAAGAAAACTAACTATGGCATTTAAAAAATCACCACGTATACCACTACTATATAGCTTTTGAACTAGTATATCATGATCAACAGAGTCAAATACTTTAGTAATATCCAAAAATATCGAAGCTATCTTCAGACCCTTGTCTAAAGCATCATTAATAAAAATTGTTAAAAACAAACGTTCATGCTCTATAGAATGATGACTCCTAAGCCTGAACTGACTATAACTAAAAAATTGACTTTTCTCGAAAAAATTTAACATGCTACTTTGAATAAACTATTCAAACACTCTAGAAATAAATGGCAGTAAAGAAATCGGTCTATAATCACTAAAACATTTATTATCCCCTCCTTTAAATATAGGGATAACATTCGCGCCCTTTAGACAATCGGGAAATATTCTAGCTTTTAAAAAATTATTTATCAGTCATAAAAAATGACTAGATATAACAGGTAATATCGACTTCAAAACCTTCAACGAAATAAAATCGTCTCCTGATGCACCATTTTTCATGTTATTTATAACATCAAATAATTCATCAATAGTTACAGATTTAAGGTACGCAGACACATCACAATCTTCAGGTAGGAACTGACGAAAATCTCCATCTTGATCAAATACTGGCACCGATGATGACACACGCTTCCCAATATTAGCGAAGTGATTACACATCTCATCTGCAACATTATTATTCATTCCCATATTATCTGGACGGATCAAGACGCTACCAGGGCAAGTCACCGACTCAATCAATGTCCAAGTCTTACTCGGGTTACCCTCAAATTTTTAAAATTTAACCTTATAATATTCTACCTTAGCCAGTCGGAGTGCAGCATTTAACCTGCTATTATAAACTCTATATATTACATTATCATGAGGATCATTGCTCCTTGTTGACAACTTATATAAAAACGTCTTCTATTAATTGACTGTAACAGACTCTTTGTAATCCAAGGTTTATTCGGAGACACCCTTCTCTTCTGTATTCCTAAAACTTCACAACATTCCAAAAACGTATCCTTAATCTTACCATACCAAAGGTCAAACTTCAAATTTAAATCTAATTCTTCTTGTAAGAATTTAAAGTCTAACTGTTCTATCCTAAGCTTAAATCTTGAAATAGTATTTGAATCAACTAATAATTTCTTAGGCTTAGGGCGAGCACCACAATTAATATTAATATTCTTAAATATACCCGGAACTAATATAGCCAAACCAAAGTAATTCGAAACATCTTTTAACACAACACTCGATGAATCATGGGGAACATTCAAAAATACATTATCAATTAGAGATGAAGATGACTCCGTCACTCTAGTACAAATATTTATAGCAGGATGCATCCCATAACCTAACATTAAATTCAAAAAATTGCGGGATTTTAAATTAGATGCTAACAAATTCAAATCAATGTTAAAATCTCCACACACAAAACACGGCATGTTCTTACGAGTTAGAAGGTCCATTTGTTGCTCTAATAATTCTAAAAAACAATCTACACTAGCTGAAGGGGGGCGGTAACAAACAGCAATAAAAAATGGGTCACCATTCTTATCAACCTCCGTAACAAAACACTCAAAAATCATCTCCTTATTAACGGACAAATCATCCCTAACCTTCACATTCAAATCAGTTCTAATATACAGGGCAAGTCCTCCATGCTGATGGTGAGTACGGTTCTTAACATACATATTATAATTTGGAATATCCAATAGTCCAGAATTATTATTCATTAACCATGTTTCAGTAAGTGCTAGAATATGAAAATCAGATAGCATACACAGCTCCGACAAATAATCCAATGTACTATTTAACCCCTGACAATTCAAATGAAAAATGCCAAGTTTGTCCAGTGCCAGTCTAGTATGAAAATCAACTGGGCACTTATAATTAACCTTTGGAAAAACATCATCTACCCCCATATCAAAATCCCTGTGAAGTATCCCTAATCCTAAATCCGAAACACTCAATGGATTATTCGCAAGCCAATCCAAACGATCATTACGAACAATTATCATTTCTTATAAATATATATATATAAAAAAAAAGAAAAGGAGGGTAGTTGCAACCAAACCTAACCAACTGAATAACTTACTATAACTCGGAGGGTCGGTGATCCCGTTTCCAACGTAATTGAAGCTCCAGAAAAAACACAAAATAACCTAAAGATAATAAGAAACATATTAACAAAATAATATAAATAAACAAACGAATACAAAAAAAGTGAAAAAATTGTCACTAACACTAGCCTGTCACAATACAGGCTTACTATTTCCATTACTGAATTCCAGAAACTTATAATTGAAGAAAACAAAATTCTCTACCTGTGTATACCACTTACCCTTTCTAAATTCTAACAAAAACTAAATAAATGAGAGAAAAAAAAAAGAACAACTTTTCTTTTTTCCATAAATACAAAAAAAAAGAAAAAAAAATATCTTAACAAAATCTTAATTCATAATTCACCATTCATGATGTAACCATCTATTGGTCACATAACTCAGGGATAGGCTCATCGTAACCAAATTTTACCGCCACACCACCACGGTCGATCTGTATATATGGTGGAACTGTATTGGAAACCCATCATGAAACTCCTATAGCATTTAATATAGATCTCTTTACATACAACTTCCTTCGAGCTTCACGAACTGATATTGGTGAATCATCGCTAACAGATACATTTCTATGGTGTCCAACAACTTTTCCTTTTAATTTCTTTCCGTTCTTAAGCACACTGACCTTCGCATCTCGAGAACCAACATCAACTTTAAAATACGGTTGCTCCTTACTGACACCACCAACAACTCGAAACCTCGGGACCATGGACAGACCTAGACCCTCCAAACACATCTGGTCAAAAAACGTTTCGGCTTGGGTGGTATTTTCGCAGGGAGCATTCCAAACGATAATATTCGTCTCTGTATGTCGATACTCAGATGCCATAAGCCGACGAGACAGATCTGCATTCCCAGTTTCATACTTTTTCGTTGCAGTAGCGATAATTGACATTTGATTTCTTAAGCTTAGAACATCAGATTCAAGCTGTGTAACACGCGAACTCGTAGTATTAACTTCTGATTTTAGCTCAGACTGTGTATTTTCCACTGATACCATGCGATTTTCTAACATTTTTATACTATCGTTTATAGTCTAGTTTTTTACCATTTTCAGTAAGTATTGTTAGCATCTTAGCAAAATCATCTGCCAGGGTCTTCAGTGAAGTGACATCGTTATTCCCTTCAGATGAAACGGTCGAATTCAACAAACTGTTCTGAACAGACTGTGATCCTACTTGGACAGTTTTAGAAATCTTCCTTTTTCGCCCCATGGCAAGTGCAAATAAAATAAAATATGTAATCTCTCTTACCTATTTTGGCACCTATAATTTATCCACGTCGATGCGGACGTGCAGTTCGATAAGCCACCGTTAATTTGGGCACGACTAACACCCCTATCTCCTGCACCGACGACTTCCAACAGCGTTTGAATACCGACGCTACTTCAGAAATCACAACCAACTTTCAGGAATACTCTGTAGCGTTTGCAAAATTCAACTAATCAAATATTTGCATTTCATTCCACTCTTCAGGGCAAGCGGTAAAGACACCTGAACTACTACTCAATCAGAGCTTGATTCATTGTCTTTGGCCTATTTTCTTTTTTTGTCATAATTAAATGACGTAATCCAAGGTGTATAATCCCAAGCCAACTCAATGTTTCGCAATAATCTTCACCGTCTAACAAATACACTTTTTACAAACCAATTTAATTCAAAGTTAAATCCAATTTGCGTCCTCACAGTTCAAAGGCTCATTCAGTACTGATAGATAACTGATTCAGTACTGATAGATAAACTAGTGTATTTTAAAGCCAAATATACGGCCATGAACATGGTAAAATAACATAAATGAAAGGCACAAATAACATAAGCTTTGATCAGTAATCACCATAAAACACTTAAATGAAACACTACATTAACCTAATAATAGTGCTTAATGCTTGGAAAAACGGTCATTGCAAAAAAAAAAATAAAAAAAAAAAAAAAAAAAAAAAAAAAAAAAAAAAAAAAGCACTTAACACTTGGAATAAACACTTAAATAAAACATTACATTTACGTTATGCTGTTTTTTTTATTTATTTATTTATTTTTTAGTTAACAAAATTTCAGATGCCTCGCTATTCTTCTGTAATTTTTTAAAGGCCATATACCTAGAAAGAATTATTTTCTGACTTCAAACTGTCTAAATACTTTACCCCCAGTTAAATAGCCCCCCCCCCCGTGGAAAAGAAGGCTTTACTAATTTTACAATTTTATTTGAGTTTTAATTTCCGGAGTGGAAAGGAGTTACGGTACTTGTGTATTATGGACACCTCACTCAAGTTTAAGTTGTTTAAAACTCGCGAACAAAACCGGTTTCTTCGTTAGTTTTTTCAGCCTCGCGCGAGACAAAACAAAGACAAGTGACAGAATAGTTTTAAGTCAGAAAACAATCCTTGTTTTCTGACTTTTCGGGGTGGGGGGTTTCCGGGGAAGGGGTGTATTTTCCGCGGGGGTATTTTTTTTTTTTTTGGGGGGGGGGGGGTAAACGCCGGCCACCATATATTATATATATATATATATATATATATATATATATATATATATATATATATATATATATATATGTGTGTGTGTGTGTGTATGTGTGTGTGACAAATACGGAGGAAGTCGTAAAAATCGTGGGTTTCGGGAAAGGACATTTGCCCAAAAGCACTCTGGCTCCGTTTGTATGCGCCTATATTGTATGTTCTATTTTAGGGTGCAATAACAGAGATGGAAACAGTCACTCCCATTGGTTCCCTATTATCGAAGTTGCCAGTTGACGTCACACTAGGGAAAATGCTGATCATGGGCTCTCTCTTTGGACTCGTTGAATCAGTCCTAGCTCTTGCTGCTGCTTTGAGCGTACAGTGTCCTTTTACTAATAGGGCTTACAGAGATCCTGACGTCGAGGTATTTTTTTTCCTTTAATTGTCACGCATGTATAATGTAAAATATTGATGAAAACATCCATTACTTGAAACCTCTGCAGCTCGAAAGTCTTCCCCTGTATTTAAATGATTGTGGTGTTCAAGCTTTAGTGTCTCGCAGTGGAATGATAGTCAGTGTTAAGTTACAGAATACATATTTTGTAAGACTGTGTAATCTCTTACGCTATGTCTCTTTCTCTCCCTCTCCGTCTCTTTCTCTCTATCTTTTTCTCTATTAGACTTTAGTCTGGCACTTTTTGGGTTCCAAGGACATCAAAATAAAAATATTAAATATCAAAATAAAAATAAATTATTTTTACCACAACCGATAAATTAGAGGTGATAAAAAAAAACACAGAAGTTTGGTCTTCATTTGAAATTTTCTGAAAGGGTTTTGATCAACTCTGCCCGAAATTTGCCAAAAACTGAATACAGTAAATAAGCATAATAGTCACAAAAAGTAATATAAATAGTAACTGCCGGACTTGTTTAATTCGAAAGCTAAATGCTGTGACAGCATGAAACATGAAAAATTGAACATAGAGCATTTAAAGAATTGAGAAAGTGAATAAAGTCTTCATCCATTTAAATATTAAGCTAAGTTCAGCTTTCAGCTTTAGTTAAGCTCAGCCTTTTTTCAGCTTTTATTAGATTACAACCCTTCAGCTAAAGCTATTGTCATAAAAGGGATCTGTCATACAAGCATCTACAAGATGCTTGTAGCATTACGATTGTAAATTTAATTTGTTTATGTTTTTTTTAACTTTGATTCTAATTTTGCTTTCAGTTTTCAGGTTTTATCTTCTTGATTCGTCTTTAGTCTTTCTTATTCCGCACCGTATTTGATTTTTACTTTGTTTTAATTGCTATTTTTCTTTCTAGTTTGTAACGAGTATGTCATATTGATTATACAAGCTGATTTTTTGTTGTAAATTATTCTTCCAGAATCCTATTGGACTTTGGCTGCTTTTTTAGTTCTTCGCGTATTTTTTTTTGGGGGGGGGGGGTGGATATGATAGTTGTTTATAAATACAGAGACTGCGTTCCACTTCAAATTTTTTGTAAAGGTACTTTGTGATCCCTCTTTTAAAATGACGTGCTCATTGAAAACTTAGACGGGAACAATAGAATGTTGGAAAATGGTTAGAGTATAAATTCCAGCCTGTCTTTGAGGAAACAAATTATCGGCATCTACCATATTCGTTTTCCTTTTTACTCTTTTTTTTATAGAACCATCTTTAATATCGCCCCTACTGTTTGCGGCGTGAGCTACAGAGGCCTTTTTTAGTTCAACCAGGCAACACCGTACCATCTATGACGTTTTAATTTATATAAGACCCATTTTTAACACTGAACATCTTATGACTTCATTTATTTGCAAAAAAAATATACGTTTAAATACAAAAGAAAAAAAACAGACTTGTACATAGCTACTACTACTATTATTATTGCTTGCGACTCATTGTAGTACCAAACCGCCTGAGGCCAGCACAGCTACGCACATTCCTCCTCCATTCCAATCTATTCAAAACCTCCTTCTTTACACCCTCCCAAGAAGTTCCAATTTCCCTTAAATCTTTTCCTTGCGACATCCTCCCACCCATTCGGGGACGACCTACTATTTGTTGGGCCTTAGATGATTGGCCGACATGGACAGTCTTTGGCAATCTGTCATCCTTCATCTACAGAAATTATCCAAGCCATATCTACCTTTCTCTTATTATATCCCTAGAAAGCGGGATTGGATCAAATTTTTCGTACAGCCTACTGTTAGAGATATGGTCAGTCAAAGGGGTACCCAAAACAGTCCGTGGGCAATTTCTCTCGAAAACATCTAGCAAATACTCCTCCGTCTTAAGGAGTGTCCACACTTCAGAACCGTACGTGACCACTGTCATCGTTGTAGCTTCCAATATTCTAATCTTGGTTCGCAGACTTATCTTCCTATTCTTCCGAACTGTTTTCAAATGTGAAAAAAACACCCTGGGCCTTGTCTATTCTACTTTTAGCATCTTCACTGCCTCCACAGTTGGTAAGTGAAGATGTCCACTTGATTGATCTTCTCGTACCCAGCATCACTTCTCTCCATTTATTCCTAGTCTTAGCGACTTACTCCTCTTAACATCAATTTTCAAACCTCTTCTTCCACCCTGAACTCTCGAAACCTCCAAAAACCCATTCATTTTTCTAGCATTTCATCTAGTATGCGTAAATCATCAGCATAATCTAAGTCAAGGAGAGTTTTACTTTCCCAATTTCTTCTGTATTCTCCCATTGCCTTTGCTGTGGTCCTTAGTACCAAGTCCATCAAAATGATTCACATAGATAGGGATAGAACGCAACCCTGCTTAAATACTGTTTTTATACTTAACCAGCTACTAACCTTATTTCCTACCTTAACCGCAGCAAGGTTACTCTCGCACGTAGCACTAATCACTTTGATGTATTTATCTGATATGCGATATAAGGACAGGACCTTCGCTAAAGCTCGTCTATCAGCTGAATCAAATGCTTGCTAATAATCTATAAGACTAAAGGGGTCCTAACGGGGTTTAATGACTCAAGCACTTCTTAATTATTAATCTCAAAAAATAACGAAGCTCAACAATTTTAAATTCAGAAATAAAATTTCTATCTTGCGGGACACTTAGTATAAAAAATTAAAAATAAAAGCCGAAAAATAGGCGTAACAAAATGGAACAATGGGTATAAGCCTAGAGAACTAACTGGAGAGAAGGAAGCATGCTATGGAAACAATTCTTACTTCATAATATGCAGAATAATCATAGTTAACACATTTTGCTTGCAGCTAACCTTTATCGTCACTTATTTCTGTGTTTTTCCAGTTTTTCTTAGAAATCTATTTTTTTTTGTTTTTTTTTTTGCAATAACCATTGTTTAATTTTGAAAAGTCTGCTAAATGTAGCTCTTTCAACTCAAGATTCTGGCCATTTTTCTGAAACAAAGTGCTATCTATACTTTCCTTTTTCACAGAATTGTCTTAAGTCAATATACTTTTTTCATGAATTTTGTACTAACACCACTCCATTTACGTTAAAGTACTCTACAAACAAATTTTGTATAGGGAGCTCTATTTCAGGGATTGTTCAAAACTGAAGAAAGCTGTTGAAAACAAAAATGATAATATATTAGAAAAATTAGAAATAAAGTGAAGAGAAAGGTTAGTTGCATGCAAAATGTGTTAACTCTGATTATTCTGCATATTGTGAAGTAAGAATTGTTTTCTTAACATGTTTCCTTCTCTTCAGTTACTTCTCTATAATTACACTAAGAAATGAACTTGAAAAATTCAGTAGAGTTAAAAAACAGCGTAAAAAATGTTTAGTAAACAACTTGACTAGAAATGTAAACTTTGAATTTTTTTTTCTGTATATTATTTATGTCTTTATGTTTTGTGTATGTTTTATCATGTCTCCTAGAATGCACGCAAATCCTTGTAGTCAAATCACAGCGATCTGATTTTGTATATTGTTTGTTTATTCTTTATATTTTCATATTTGTTGATTCTTTGTTTAATGTTTATTCTTTCTGTTGTCATATTTATTCTTTATATTTTATTTATCCATTTATCTTAGAATGCACGGAAATCCCTGGAGTCAGATCATGGAGATCCAATAACATTGCTAAATACATATAGAGAATGGCTTGAAATAAAATATGGCAAGTCAAGAGATAATAATTCCCGCAAATGGTGTAAAAGAAGGGGGCTTGAAGAACAGCGGTTCTACGAAATGACGAAACTCATTGATCAATTTCGACAACTCTTAAAGGTATGAAGTATACTAGCTGAATCACTTAATCAAATGGTAAAGGTAAATATTAGGTAAACCAGTTAAGCCAATAGCTCACCTAGGTAAGCTGGGTTATTCTAGTGACAAGCAGTGTCGTGAAAAAAATTAAGTAATTAAATTTGACGAAAATTATTCTTAAATATTGTCTACAAATATCTGCTGGAAAAAACTGTTTAGTTTGGTAATTAATTGATCATTTCCGAAATATTAAAGGGGTTTTGCTTCTTTTTTTATTAGAATAATTAAAGGTAAAAAATTCTAAAAAAAATGAACGAAAATGTTTTTATTACGTTTGATGTAGATATTCAATGTTTATGTGTCATATTCAAGTATATTTTATATTCGTACTCAAATGAAGCAATAATCATTTTAAAGTAGCTTGTTTATTTATGGTAAATTAGGCCTGAAGCAGTAATGCTTCTTGATTGCCAAATCTTACTGTTAATTTTGATCAGTTAGGTATTCTTAACTATTTATTATAATCGCATAGACATATCTTCAGAACTATCATATGTGTAAAAATTTTGGTTTACACGGTTTTATTACAGCCAAACAGGTAGGCAGGGAGAGCCCTTCCCCCAAACTATTGTAATTGTTTAGTGTCTTTTTGCCTCCATGAATATAAATAATTTTTTAGACCACACTACCTTTCCATCTACAAAGTAAACATTTTATTAATACATTTGAAATTATGAATATATGAGTTTTGCTTCGCCTTTGGTATTTGTTTTGTTATTTTTTGCATTTTGTTTTTATATTCTGTTTAATTTAACTTCATTTTTATACATAATTGATAAAGGCTTCCGGAGGTGAAGTTGAAATACTCGGACTTTCTTATTTGTGTAAGTTCGTTAGTTAGTTTTTGGTTTTTATTTTTTCTTTTTTCTTTTTTTATTTTTTCTTTTTTTAATGTCTAATTTAAAATATTACAACTAGTTTTCCATATTTTCATTTGCCTTTCCAAGTAAAATTCTACGGCTAAACTCATATTTATGTTTATTAGGGTATCTACGTAGAACTCATAAGATAGGAGGGGTGGTTCAGGCCCGGTATTTGCCAGCCCTCCTCTACTGGAAACTCGAAAATGTATAAAAGTGGTAATGTTCTTGTAATATTTGGAAAAAATGATATTTTCTGGCTAAAAGTCTTAAACTTAATCAGTTGATCAAGCTTGTTCTTAAAGATATGGGGCGTGATAACTAGACCATTTTACAAGCATGGTGGCTGACCCTAAGTGATTTTGGCACTGATCAAAATTATAAAAAAAAACTTTAAACAGTAATCAAAATTAAACATATATACTTGACGAGGAATTTATTTAAATAATCTTTACAAATACTTGTGGAAAAACTATTTAGTATTTAAAACCCTGAAAAAAGAGCATTTCAGTAACAATTGTGTTTTTTAATGTATTCGGAGACATTTTTAAGACTCTAAGAATTACCGAAGTGCGAATTTTAGTGCTACTATTTCAGTAATTTTACCACATTGGTCCCGTGTTCCCTTGGTCTTGATGTTAAATTACCAAGCCATATCCGAAGTACCTAGTTATGTAATTACCTAAATATTCTGAATTACTTATTTTGATCAAATGTAATTCAGTAGAAAATTAGATATAGATAAGTTTATAATGAAAATAGATGATCACGACAAAGCAAATTCCGAATTTGTTCTTTGAATTGGATAAATATATATATATTATATATATAATATATATTATAAATATAAACATATCTATGTTTATCAAAAAATGCATAGTTGTAGGTTTATATCACCTGCTTGTGATATTGAATATAGAACAAAGAGTAACTAAGAAAAGGGAAAACGAGTTAGAAAAAGGGAATTAATATAAGATAAACTTAACCTAGCCTCTGAGAAGAAAAGAACTGATACCATCTGGCACTACCCAGTAAAATCGAAAATTTAATTATTAAAACCTAAACAAAAATATTAGTTTTTGGGGACAGCAACAACAAATGGACCATTTCTGCAAGTTTACAATATATGTATTTTTTGACGAGTCTATGTTCTGCATAGTAATCTAGCCCCCATTTTTTTGTATAATTAACAAAAGTAGTTCAAAAACTACATTTATATTTGCTGTTTAATTTCAAACAAAGCTCATTTTTACGCTTTTTGGACAACGTGGAGTGTTTTATCAGTCTTCTGTCGGCTTCGCTGGCAAAATCTTGACGGAGCAATGTTTTGGTTATGTTTCATTAAACCATTAAACTCTTAGTTATTGAACCAACAAAATTATTGAAATCGTAATTGTAAGAAGATTTTCGTTTAAAAAGAATCAGGGCATATTCCTGAAAGTCGGTCTCAAAATACATTGTTTCTGCTTAAAACCAACTTTTATCCTCTATTTTCTGACGCTAAATCGATGCTGTTACTTCTAAAATGTGCCATATATTTGAACTAATGTGCGTTTACTGTGCTCCAAAATGTAAAACAACCCAATCTTTGCTATTATTCCAAAAGTGCAACATGTGCCAGAAAAGGTTGCGTTACTTTGCCTCAAAGCATAACACCTATTTGTTTTTGATGCATTTTATGCTAAGTACGTTTTGAGTGTACGTTTGTACGTTGGTAAGTGATTGCAGCAACAACCCTTTTGTGATAATTGAAAAACAACGTCATTACGTTGCATTATTGTTTATAGCTATTGCGTGATCACTGGCATGAAGTTGAATTTCTTAGCCTAAAATGCATCAGAAATGAATAGAAGGTAGACCAAACTGTATATTTAGGTTGCCCTTCCCCCTTAAAGACGAGCATTCTTTACAATTCTTGCTTACAGGTCACTCCGCGTGATAGAGGAGTAATCCCTGAACAATAGAACTTAACACCTAGACTATTAAGGTCAGGTCAGTCGTCGTAAATTTCATAAGTTTAGCCTCCTTGGTTGTTGGTGTGTGCTTACTAAATCTCAAAGTATAATCACCTACGGAACAAGTACTGACAAAACCTATCCTCTCCGCACAAAAAAATTAACCCTTTGTATACCTATGCGAACCTGGCAACTAAAACCTGTAGTTACACAATTCATCCCGGTCACTCGGTTTTGGCTCGGAGCGATTAAGTAGTACAGTACTTTGCGTCTAGAGGCACTGAGGTAGGTGGGGTCACTTTTGGAGAGTTTTGTCAGTACTTGTTCCGTAGGTGATTATACTTTGCTAAATCTCAAGTGCATTGTGGCACCTTAACATGAAAGGTAGGGAAAAATCCAATCCCGATATTCTGTTAGTCCAAACTTTTTGCCCCTGCAAGTTTAAAGTAGATCTGAACTCTTTCGTGCTAAGGTAGTGAAGGGGAGCGTGCCTCTGAAAATCCTTGTTTGCCAGTTCCAATTCCCCGACGCACTTCCCCCATAAATTTCAAGACGATTGATGAAGAAAACATGCATATCTTTCTACTGGCAAGTTGGTAGGTGGTCTTGCAAAGTCCACATGCCCTCTTTGTGCATCCAATTCAATTCAGATCGATTTTAATAACACATTACACTTAAATAACATACACTCACAAATACATTTTGAAAATAAATTCTGGCCCACAATCCATATTAATTTGGCCCTCTAGGACAATCCTGTTGAGTAAAAATTAAATTACACCGTTGATTATGTCACATAAAGGCAGTCCTCCATTTGCCAGCCAGCATAAACTCAAATTGCCTCAAAACTCTTTCATTTAAAATCACTAAAACATAACTTAAATCTCAATCTCAACGGGAGAAAACAAGACCTGATATAGCTGTCAAAAATGGCACTAAAATAATAAATAGTTATCTATTTTCTTTTACATTTATTCAATATCATTTGAAATTACTACTATTACTTTACGCTTACTTTACTTACGCTTGTCTACAATTAGCCATGTCTTGATGCAACCTATGCAACCTACTGCAAAATACTTGATAACTTCAATTCAAAATCAACGGATTTTGACGTTGTTTACTCAGATGTATTTTTACGCTTGTTACTCAGATGTATTTTTAGATTTATTTTAAATGATGCAAGACTCGTTTTGCTTCTAACTGCCTCTGGCAGCCATTCCAAACTCGTGAACATAAAATGTCAATTGAGAAATCAGACCGAACACATGGCGTATACGGAACAACCAACAGGCTTCTATCTCGCGATCTTTCCCGGCGTGTTTCAGCTGCAGAAAAAATTCCTGAAAAGCAATTTGGTAGAAGAGAATGAAAGTATTTGTAAACAAAACCTGAAGAATTAAAAACTCCCAAACTATCTAAAGAAAATAAAGAATCTGTTTCGTTAATTAGGTTTAATGCTTTCTGTTTCCGTTCAGACAAGAGAGAAGTAGCGGATGTGGCACTATATCAGCAAAAAAAAAAAAAAAGACGAAGGATCTTATCAGGAAAAAAGTGCTTAAGTTTTTTTTAATATTCACAGATTTCTAGAAACTCTTAGGACCACCGCTGTACAATGTTGTTTGAAAGAAAAATTTTATCAATGCACACACCCAGATACTTTACAAATCCATTTCCTGGTCTCTGAATCATGACTCTAGTCGTTTGGAAACCTGTGAAAGAAGGCTGGAGCTTTCTTACTCGTGAAAATAGCAAAACGTCGGATTTCTTAACAGTTATTGTCATCTTGTTAGTATCCATCCACAGGTCAACATGCTCCATCGTCTGTTGCTGTCGATAAACCTTTACCTCAAAACCATCATTAGTAAATCCAATGACTGTGGCATCTGCAAAGCCCTGTAATACTTCGTCAGAACTCAAATCCGAACTTGGACCAGACAGTGAAGTCTGAGGGCACAAATTGCAGCAACCAACTGGGGGGGGGGGTCAAAAATGGATTACAAGTCGTTAGTGTGAATAATTATATAAAAGAGGGCCAAGAATCGAACCTTGGGGCACTCCGCAATTTATTGTCTTCGAAGATGTATGATTATTACTAATTCAAATAATCAAGTTTCATCTTCACCGTCCTTTTGACTTGAACGGAAAATAAATTAACGAAATTTTGCGTATATCTAGGATTCTGGCTTAGCGGAGGCTCCTGAAGAAGAACTATCAGGATCGGAAAGACAAATACGATTGGGTGAAGTTAAACAGTTAAAAGGAATAAAGAGGGAGTACCATCAAACTGCTCCCAAGAAGCGTAAAATCCTGGAGTTAAATTCGGGCGAAGATCCTGACGAGGAAGAAGAAGCAGAGTCACAGCTCGATATCAGAGATGTAGAGTTCCGCTTGCGGAATGATGCTAGAAAAGTTAAGGTTGGTTGATTAAATTTTAAACAAAGATAATTAAGTTAATTTGGTTCATTGATGCTAGGCTGAATTAAAGGACATAAAGCGTTTTCCTCACTTAGCAATTTTTTCTACAAAACTTTAAAGCTGTTCTTATTAATTAAACCAAAGAAGAAATCTTCATCATCTCCGCTCAACCATATACGTAGGAATCTATTCAAAGGTTGGGGGGGCATTTTTACTGGGGCTGTGTATTATGGAATAGTGCAAATAGCTGGCGAATTACAGGGAATAAAAAAGAAATTGTCGAAAAAATCACAAGTATCTCAATATTTGGGGGGGGGGGTTGAGGTGGTCAAAAATACCTATTGAAAAGTTTACTAAATAATGTAAAGCTTTCGGCTATTTTTTAAACACTTTTAAACCGCTCTTACAGAACAAGGCTAAGAAAGGGGAGGGGAGGTTAGAAGAGAGAAAGCTTGGAGCTTTTTTCTGAAAATTGGGCACGATGTCAGGAAGCACAAAAAAAATTAAAGATGCGGTGCCAGTTGCACAGATCTTGTTGGAAATAGGGTTGGGTGGTAGTAAAAAGGAGTTCTAAAATTTGTTTTCGATCATTTGTACAACTTTGCTAATTTTTTATGTTATTGGTTTATATATTATTTATTGGTTGGGCACGTAATATTATTATTCTTGACTATCTCGATTTTTTGTATGCATAACTTAGATATGATGCCAATATAATAAACTATTGAAAGAATTCGTGAGTATCACTAAGTAGTTGGCTCGTATAATAATATTTCAATTATTTATATACCAGTTTTATTTTGTTAAAATAAAGGAATTTTCTTCTTAGTGTATTACTACATATTATTAGATATATATCCGGGTTTCATTGGTAGCTAGCAACCTAGTGAAAGACAATCAAGTCTAACACTAAGAAATTTAATAACGCATAACTCCTAAAAATAGAGTCAGATGAAAACAAGAAGCATACTATTAGAACCGCCTTGTCCTAAACCCCTACAAGGGAACTTACCGTCCCTTGGCTTGGACAACAAGGGAGATATATTGGCTTGAAAATCAAGAAAAGTGGCTGGAACCACGATATTCTGCTTCATGTACGATATGCACGATATCCATATCGTGTAACCGCGATATGGCTTCTTTTTTTCTTTCTTTGTTTCTCTTTTCTTTTTCTTCTTAGAAAGCTTGGCACTTGGAAATCGTTAAGAGTTGTTTAATGGCTCATTTTAAAGGAAATTGATGTGGTTAAAAACCTTTAATTTTTAAAGTAAAATCAGTTTTTTACGAAAAACCGCATTTTTCTATAAAACTAGTAGCTCATGTTATTAACATCAGGAATTTACTATATCTACTTGCTTTTGTAATTAACAAAAAACATTTGAAATAAAATCAATATTTTTACAAAAAAAATTTTACCATTATAAGACGCTTGTAGACATAGTTGTGTAAAATGCAGTAATTATTGGGGGTTTTACATAAAGGATCGATGTGGTTCATTATAAATGGAGACTATGTAAGTTTCATCACATATAGCTGAAACCTAGTAAAGAACAATGTCTTTAAGGAACGAAGTTGGGTAGTATTAGGATTTATGATATTAATCATATGTACAATAATACATTCTTTGTTAACAGTTAGTGCAACCCAGTGGCTATGAGCTTCCCTCTCTAATTTGAAGAGTGATAGCTGAAGTAACTTTTTGGTAATGAATATGGATAGAGTTGCTTGTGAAACAGTAGATTGTTTTTCTTTGTAATTATTCTTTTCATATCTACTTTCTTAATACTTCTTACAGAAGTATATCTGTAATATATAATGGGAACCAAGTCTTGTTATAACCAGTTTGTTATAACCAGGTTTCTTATTAAAAATGGAAACTGGGTCTTGTTATAACCGGTTTGTTCTAACCGGGTTTGTTATAAAAAATGGGAACAGGATCTGGTACTTTTACAACTTTTTTTGTATTAATCATGGCTGCAACAATAGCAGCAACCCAGGCAAAGAGGGTCACGTCCAAAACAAAGAAATAAAACAGCACACAACTTCTAAAAATGACATCAGATCGAAATACAATGTACACCAGTAGCAGGCACGTACGCAGGAATTTGTTTCGGGGGGGCCCAATTTGTTTCGGGGCCCAATTTGTGGGGGGGGCTAAATCCTTCAAACCCATTATTCTGTGAGAAAAATCAGAAAATTATGGGAAAATGAAAAAAATTGTGAGATTTTGGGGGGCCCGGGTCCGGAGGCCCCCCCCCCTAAGTACGTCCCTGACCAGTAGAACCGTCTCATCTGACACCCCTATAAAGAAAACTTACAGCCCCTTGGGTAGATCAACAAGGAATATTTTTTGACCTGAAAAACAAGGAAACTGCTCATTATGAGGATATTTTGCATTGACGGCCCGTTTTTTCTTTTCCGTTTTTTATCCTCAGGTAGTGGAGCACTGGAACATCATAGAGAGCTGTCTAGTGGCTCATTTTAAAGGAAATTGATATGTTTAAAAATCTTTTGTAATCAACAAAACCAATTTTTAAAATAGAATCACTGTTTACGAGAAACTCCATTTTTGTATAACACTTGAGTAAAAAGTTTTATTAACATCAATTCGCATACGAAGATCAAAATAGAATTTTTAACATTATAAAAAGCATTTGGTTATAGTTGTATAAAACCTAGTAATTTTGTTAGGATTAAAAAAAAAATATGACTTGTCAATTGAAACTGGAATAATTCCTGAAAATTTTAAATAAAACTACAAAGTACACCATTAGAACGGCCTTGTCTGAACCCCTATAAAAGAAACCTTAAAGTCCCTTGGCTTGAACAACAACGAAAATGCATTGACTTGAAAAACTAGGAAATTTTGTATTATCATGATATTTTCGTCGACGGCAGGTTTTTTCTTTCCCTTTTTCTTCTCCCAAGCTATCTGGGCAGAGGAACATCGTAGAGCAATGTTTAATGGTTTATTTTAAAGGAATTTGTCACATCTACGTGCTTTTGTAGTTTTTATTTGAATATTTTTGCAACGAACTGCATTTTCATATACTAGATCATGAATATCATAATAGTCGTATTAGAACCATATACGATGTAAATAGAAGAATGCTATATTATGACGTTATATATGTCCGGGTTGTGGCGGTAGCTATCAACCTAGTAAGAGACGATCACGTCCAATACTAAGAAATGTAATAGCTTAAAAAAATAGTGTCAGGTCAAAACAAGAAGTGCACTATTAGAACCGCCTTGTCCGAAACCCCTATATAGGAAACCTACCGTTCCTTGGCTTAAATAACGAGGAAAGTCTACTGGCTTTAAAGACAAGATTAGTTCCTTGAACTACGATATTCTGCATATACGGCATCTTTTTTTCCGATTTTACGTGAAAAACGTAAAATCATTTTTTCGAAGATCAATTTTTTACGAAAACTGCATGTTTCATGTACAAGATTAATCAATGACATCATACTTACTAAATAGGCCAATAACTCGATTCATATATTCATTTTCAGTATATTTTTGTAATCAGTAAGTTGATAGTCAATTTGGCATATCTTTTCTACTTTGAAACTCAAAATGTCATACGTATGTATCTTAAGCCTTATTAATATATCTTCTTCGAAGGATTCGTTTGACATCATACCTTTCACGAAGCATTTGCATGACAACATAGATACAAAAAAAAACTCTTTTTCTTTTACCTATTGCCTCAGTTACTATTGGCTAGAGTATGGTCATTACTGTAATTTTTTTATACATACTGTATTTCTTAATACGAAAAGACGAAAATTTTGCTCCAAAATGAAATGGAATAATTTTTCAACTATTAATATCACGTCTTAGACATCATACACTAAATGGTACATTTATACTACAAGTTGCCACAGCACAAAGACGGAGGGACTCTCCTTTGGCGCTGAAGGATTCGAGTTCAATACTTTTTGTGGCAATGATCGGCAAATCAAATTGATAGTCCTCCATACACGGCAGAACCAATGGCACTGAAGCTTAACATTGTGGTGCACAATTTCAGGCCAACGTAAATAGCCCAATGAAACAATCGCAAATTGAATCACACGAACATTTCCAACTTTGGACATCTGCTTTTGGTATATATTTTCTGTTGATTTTGAATTGAAGTTATCATGTATTTTGCAGTAGGTTGCATACATAGGTTGCATCAAGACATGGTTAATTGAAGACAGAGAAAAGCCAAGACAGATAGTCCAATTAATTGAGAGGCAATTACCCTGTAACTGATTTTGAATTGAAGTTATCAAGTATTTTGCAGTAGGTTGCATACATAGGTTGCATCTAGTCATGGCTAATTGTAGACAGAGAAAAGCCATGACAGATAGTCCAAGTAATTGAGAGGCAAATGTTTAAATGGCTGGGGCACGGGTAAATGGCGGGAGTATGCATGACTCTCTTCTTGGTATATTTTTCTTCGGAAATTTTCTTTAAAAAAAAGAAACCCAAAAAATTTTTTGGCTACAGCCAAAAAATTTAACGATGCCACTCCAAAATAACATAGGGAGAATATCCCCACACTGAAAGAACATCCTTTAACAATTAGTAATTTGAAAATTTCCAAGTGCAGCAAAAACACCGGTCCAACAAAAATGAATACTTGCTTAGCCGTTATGCAGCTCTCGATGATTTTCCAATGCCTAGCTAGCTGAAGGGAAAAAAAAAACGGAAACAAAAAAGATGCCGTTTAGGCAGGATGTTGAAGTTGCTGCCACTTTTCTTGATTTTCAAGCCGATATTTTTCCCTTGCTGCTCAAGCCAAGGGACAGAAAGTTTCCTAAATAGGGGTTTCGGACAAGGAGGTTCTAATGGTGTACTTGCCAAATTCCCATTTTATAGTAAAATTCCCATATTAATTCCAAAATTCCCACATTAAAAATCCCAAATTCCCATATTATCCTTTGAAATTTAATAAAGAAACTCGTTTTAGTTACCTCCTGGCTAAAATAATGAAGATAATATGGATGAACCACTGGGTTCAGTTCCTTTGGGCTTGAGTTCGCTCTTTACTCTAACATATGTAATGAACTAGATCGATCCTTTATTGATGTCCTTTATTACGTATTAAAAAAAAAAAAAATCTAACTAATCCGAGAAAACTAATCAGTTTTCTCGGAATTTTGGAATTAATATGGGAATTTTACTATAAAATGGGAATTTGGCAAAAAAAAAAAAAAAAATCTAACATACTCTTTACTTTCATAGTAACAGCGTAGACCAGAAATATTCCCCAAAATCATAAGGGTGTAGATATCAGTTTCACATTTTTGATGCGTTTTTAAATTTTCCTTTGTAATTTGTCTGTCGCTTTTGAATAAAAAAAAAAAAATCTAACCTTTAGAAGTTTACCTGACAAAAAGCGAACAGACACTCTGTTCGCTTTTTGTCAGGTAAACTTCTAAAGGTTAGATTTTTTTTTTTTTTTTTGAACTTAAGCTCGAATGGCTGCAGAAAATTGTTCGCATATGGTCAGACACGTACCAAAGACTTTTTCGGGGGTGAGGGAATAATAGAAAAAACTTGTTTTATTCTGCAGTTTAATTAAAAAGTGCCTAGAAATTAAGGAAAATTCAGGATTTCGCTTTTTGTCAGGTAAACTTTTTGTCAGGTGTCTGTTCGCTTTTTGTCAGGTAAACTTCTAAAGATTAGATTTTTTTTTTTTTTTTTTTTTTTTTTTTTTTTTTTTGCACTGAGGACGACTTGGCGGAGGTCCTTGTCGAAATATTTGCTTATTCATCATCTTCATGTTTGTCCACTGGTTGACAAAATCCTCGTTTTCTCACCCTTTTTTATTTTGTTTTTCATTTATTATTTCCTTTCCATAGTGTGGTCTTAGAATGTATTTAAATCGTAAAAGTTTGAAAACCAGGGGAAGGGACATGTCTGATGGCGAGTTATGCCGGATATAGGGGCTGCTTGTGAAAATGGGTTATTAAAAGGTGAAGGGTTGAATTTGATTTCGGTTTTTGAAACTTAGGTCGAGAAAGATGTGTTAAATGTTTTCCAGAGGAATTGTTAAGGATAGTTATAGGTGCTTGTTTGACTGACTGTATATCAAACAGTAATCTGTGCAAAAAATGTGGTTCGAGCCCACTTTCTTGGGCTATAATGCAAGAAAGATCCAAGTGGCTAGGCCACGTCTTACGGATGAAGTTGCCAGATTGCCCAAGATAGTGCTTTCTGGTGATCCATCTTGGGCCATATCTGGCCCTGAGTGGGGTGGGAAGGGATCATAAGGAAGAATTCAAAAAATTCTAACTTCATGGGAGGGTGGGTAAAGAGTGAAGCTTTGAATAGATTAGGACAGAGGAGGACATGTGCAGGTGTTTGGGCCTCAGATGGCTTGGGGCTGCAGTGAGTTGTTTATGGTAGTAATAGAAGTAATATTTACTGTATATAAGGGTACTAAGTAAAATTAAAAAAAAGCCTTAATGCCGGCTTATGGCTCAAATTAATAAGCATTGACGGCAATTGACGCTGTAATGGAATAGTTAGATGTTAAAAAATTGTTCGGGAACATGTTTGAAATTCGGCTTCCAAATAGAAAATTTCAGAAATCCATCAATACATAAACGGTTATACGTGTAGTTAGAATTTACTTGAAATTTAGTTTCTCCTGTGCTATCCGTAACCCATAGGACATTGACGAAGCCTCTTTAGACATCTCGCATGCTTGCTGCAGCGAGGATATCTTCCGACTAGGGCACGATTGAAATATTAGCACATCGGAAATGCAGCTCTATCTGTGCCTGAGTTGATTTTTCGGTCTCCCTCTCTGTTGACGCCACATGGATCCCATTCCTGCACTTGTTGTGAGATTATTGACTTCTGGATCCAACGGACATGGCCGAGATAATTTCATGTTTTCTTATTCACTGCTTCAGAAATAAGTGTCTAGCCTTTTCTCTGACAAAACTCCGCGTTAGTGACTTTTTGTCGCCACCCAACATTTAATATACACCTCAAGCGCATATTTTCAAACGTTGTTTGTCTTTTTTCTGTTTTTACGTCAATTTCCTACCACTCGTTAGCATATAACAGAACAGAAAGTATATTACTGTTGAGGAGTCGTAGCTTTAATAGAAGAGAGTACTTATTCGACCTCCAAATTGTTGTAAGTCTGTTAAACGCAGTATTTGCCATACCTTTTCCTCTCTTAATCTTATTTTGCATTTTTCCTTCTGTTTGTTTCCTTGTTTTGTGCTTTCCTTTTGTATTCCTAATCCGTACTTGCCTAGAACTTTGGATACTGAAGAAGATTCTTTAAATGATTTCTTTTTTCAGGCTCTCCTCTTTGGTGCCTCCACGACCAACTTTAAGGATTTATTGGTATTAAAACTCATTTTGTGCAGCAGTCTTTTTCCACAAGTTGCAATTGGCGATGAACACAACAGCTATAAGGTTTTGTTTTATCTTCATAATTTTAATATATTAATAGTTGTGGTAGTAGTCCTTCGGATATCCTTTTCTAAACTGATTTTCTAATTTTCTAACTCAAAATTTCTAACTCAAATTTTCTAACTTTTAGTGAGATGTCTTTTAGATAAATATGTGGGGAGGGGGAATGCATTTACTCTCTAATCTTCCATAGCTTGGGGAAATATATCTCTGCCGCTACACCTAAAGGCTGTATTTCACATTGTTGTACTTCTCGGGTAATTGCCTTAACCCGTTTGCTAAACTTTTCTTCAAAGGGGGATCAGGACACACTTTGCCGTGCTGATCTTCCCTTTGATGGCAAATCAACAAATGATTATCATTATTTATTGTAAAAGTTTGAAAATGCCAAATTCGACCTTTAGGCGTGTCAATGGTGGTATCCGTACTAAGTATACACCTTCGAAAGAAGTGCCAAAAATTTATGAATCATGTGAAAATAAATTATAAGGTAATAATAAGGTAATAAATTTAGTTATAATTTTTTATACATTTAACTTGTGTATAATTTTAATTTTATCATGATGATTTTAATGCAATTAGTTATCGTAGTGACTCGGGTATCATTGCCCAAATCGTCTAACTTTCAGTGCCATGTCTTTTAGATAAATGCATGGGGGGAGTATTGGAGTGTAATCGACACTGCCACGACGTATTGGTGTGGGATGTCTCGCCGCCACCACTACTGTACCGTATATGTAGGGTACGTTAATACCCTATTACGGTATACCCTGTTCCAGGGTATGGTGACGTGATCGAACGGCCACTCTCGGCCACGGGTGCCACAACCTGGATCACCGCTAATCTCTAGCTAGTATAGCGTCCTATACCAAGTCATTCTAATCTTAACCTCTCTCTAGGCTTCAGACCCTACCTAGGATAATCAAAAAGTCAAGGATATAGAATGAAGAAAGCTTACCATATTCATTTCGAACTCAACATAAGAACTGAAACTCAAAATTTTTAA
Source organism: Artemia sp. Qi Xiang Cuo (assembly GCF_049724085.1). Taxonomy (NCBI): domain Eukaryota; kingdom Metazoa; phylum Arthropoda; class Branchiopoda; order Anostraca; family Artemiidae; genus Artemia; species Artemia sp. Qi Xiang Cuo. The sequence goes on along the minus strand of NC_142809.1, from coordinate 16,391,110 downwards.
AATTAATAAATACACTTTGAGATGCGCCTTTGTGCGCTACGCTCTGGACCTCTGTTTGAATGGCTGAGTCGAAATTAAAATTACCCAGTGTCCTTTTAAGATGTATGAGTCATCGCTGTCTACACTTTTCGGCTTGAATTAATTATCGAATTCTTTTAAGACGTCTCGTAGTAACAGCCTGGCTCAAGATTTAAACATTACAATTGAAGATAAAATAAGTTAAATTTACGAGAAAGGCATTTTTCTGATAAACAGGGCCAAAGGTCCCAACACCTCCCTCCTTAGAAAAAATGACCGCCACCACGCCATAGGTCAGAACATAAAAACACAAGCATAAAATATGTAACACCAACTTCAAAATCACCAAACTTATTTATCTTCTATTCTTTCTTCTTTGTACCTCTCCGTGGCAGCTACCTGTTGGCTTATGGATCTGGAAAATACCATTTGCTTAGCTCAGTTTCATTGCCAGTCAGTATCTCTGTCCAACCAATCAAAGCTATTGTCTGTACAGCCATCTTCATCAAGTTTGGACTTTCAAAGAAGGAAGAATCCATGTGATTTGAGGAACCTAATTGTGTTAAGCATGATTAAATTGAAATTTCCTTGCTCTCATGCATTTACATTAGTGAGAAGCATAGAGCCAGGCTCTGGCAAATTTGATGATGCCAGCCTCCAAGAAAAATTGGGTGAACTCGCCTCTTAATCTCCATCGGTGAAAACAAAACCACATCTCAATTAAAACTTGAATTGCCCCTTTGCATAATTTGAAGTCATGTATGGCCAAAAATACAAAGGCCAGTGAAAACGATAGGGGTTCAGGGAAATGAGATAAAAATTTGAGCGAACCATGGATTTTCCATGCTTTTTTCTGGGTCCCATCCCCTAAGACAATTGCATGAAGGACAAACGGCGATGTCAAATGAAGACTAGAAAGGCAAGGCCTCAGTAATAGGATTGCAACTTTCCCACCAATTGTGAATTGAGAGAAATGGTAGTCTTTCACCTCTTCCCCCAGGGGATCTTCCCCAAGGGATTCCTCCTCGTCATAAAAGATCAAAATCTCCTTTGAGTTGATAAGATCACTCAGATTCCTTCCCAAAATTCTTCAACCCAACCCCAAATTCAGTACCTCCCAATCTTTCCATAAACCGTTGTAGTCCAGCCGATCCTATTTCATGATTATCTGTAGTTTTTCTTAATAGGTCATGGGCCTTCTCCTCCCTCCTAAGCCTTTTCGTCCTACTGTAGTTTTTTAATTTTCCCACTGGGTCTTGAACCTCTTTGCCCCCCCCCCCTGAGATTCTTTTCTTCTCGTAATTTGGTAATTCTCCTTAAATTTTGTTTTGGGAGAGAATAGACTTATTCTCAAGTCTACTGGGCAGCAATAAGTCCCCGGGAACTCCAGTTGAATGGAGACTTTGTGAAATCCTGGGTTCGTCTCACCTACACCCTATACCAATACATGTATTGCAGCCTGTTAGTATAAATTTTCTCTAAACTTTTTTCAGCCTGGTTCAGAACAATTATTTCATACTCGTGGAAAGCCATTTACAACATTACATCCAATGAGTTATTTCGCTAATAACCCAGAAGTTTTACAATTGACGGAAGCTGACATTGTTGATATTCCTGGATTTCAGAGAAGAAATCCGGTTAGTAGTAAACACCAGCTACTGTGTTACATGTAAGTCTAGAACTGTTTCACATCCGATTATATTTTTTACTTACCTTCTTTATCTTGTACATAGAGAAACCAGAGAATTTACTTGCAAAAAATCTGTTGACTCAAAAACTTTGTTCTTTTTGCTGAGTTAAAATGTTTTGGCCTTAATATTTTACTGGCTCAAAACTCAAAAACTTCTCGTTCTATTTGCCGGCCTAACATTTTTTTTACTTTAAAATTTATGCGGGCTTTTTACTGGTAAATATTTCTTAACATGAAAACTTTTTGTATTTTTTGCTGGCTTAAAGCTTTGGCTTTAAAATTTTTAAGGGCTTTTACTAGTCAACATTTTTCAACTCAAAAAATTTCTTTCTTTTTACGGGTTTAACATTTTTTGGCGTTAAGATTTTTACTGGCCACTTGTACTTTTTACTAGTTTTTACATTTAATAGTAAATAGCAAAAAATCTTCCGACTCCGAAATGTTTTCGGATTACTGGCTTCAAATCTTAAATTTTTCTTCTTTTCACTGGCTTAACAGTCTTCGTCTTTACAATTTTAACTTAAAACTTTTACTGGCTTTTTACTAGTACAAATTGTTTGACTCAAAAACTTTTATTTTCTTTTTGCTGTCTTAAAATCTTTTGGCTCTAAAATTTTTACTGGGTTCAATTTTCGGTTTTAAAATTTTTACTGACTACTAGTAAAAAATCTTTTTATTCAAAAAATTTTCATTATTTTTACTAGCTTCCATTTTGGAGTTTTAAAATTTTTACTGGCTCTTTACTAGTAAAAAATTTGTCGACTCGAAAAGTTTTCGTTCTTTTTGCTAGCTTAAAATTTTGTGGCTTTAAAAATTTTGCCGGCTTTTAACTACTAAAAAATCTTTTGACTCGAAACTTTCTGTTCTTTTTACTGGCTTCAAATTTCTACTATTCTTTTAATATTAAAAAATCTTTCGATTCAATAGCTTTTCTTTCTTTTTAGCGGCTTAAAATTTAACGCAGGAATCAATCAGGTTTAGAAATCACGCGTGTATCTCCTTCTGTTTCTGGTATGCGCTTAGGAAATTATTTGTTTGACCTACAAAAACGTCATAGATGTAAACCAATGAAATTAAAGAATATATTTTACAACGAAACCATTGTTAAATTCCCTTTTTTGTTTTTGATATATTTGTTTTATTTTATAAGTTCCTGTGTCTTGGTTTTTGCATTTGTCAGTGGATTTGTCTTAAGGTCTAACTTCTCATTATTTTGTGCTACGTTTTCGCTAGGCCTATTTTCGAAATTTTTCTTTCTTCAGGCCTAGTATATGCGTCTTCATTCATTTCAAAGAAAGAAATAACTTGAACTTCTTATAAATATCGTGTATATCACACAACTTCTTTAGATTGTTATTTTGATCTCATAGTGCGTCTGTTTTTCACAACTTTTTCTTATTCAAAATTCAAAGAAAAATAGCTTTCTTTTATTTCTTTTTTTTTTTATCGTTTAGGTTGCTTTCACAGTGTATACTCAATTTTATTTGCTAAGTGTTTAAGTTTGACTACACTTGAATAAGTCGTTTCACACTGAGAAATTGTAAAAATCTCTAAAACCAATATAATCATCATGAGAAATAATCACAATCATCATAAGTGAACTATTAAAAAATTAAAAATAGGGATTAGGATTGCAGATTCAAGCTCTTATCAAACGTGAAAGGCTTTCTAGGAAATCTTTTTAGTTTATTTTTAAATTTATTAATTGCTCATCTGGAAATATCATTTTGTTGCTACTTTGTTGACTATCCCATAATGCAAATTTTACGTAGAGCTAGAGTCTAATTGGCCCTGCCTGCGTTATGGGCAAAATTTACTCCGTAAGATTACATAACGTAACGCAAATTCTTAAGTTATGCTAGTGTGAGAGTTTTTACGGTTTCAAACAGTTCGTGGCAACGAATATATTTATATATATATATATATATATATATATATATATATATATATATATATATATATATATATAATATATATATATATATATATATATATATATATATATATATATATATATATATATATATATATATATACATATATATATATACATATATATATATATATATATATATATATATATATATATATATATATATATATATATATATATATATATATATATATATATATATATATATATATATATATAATATATATATATACATGTATATATATATAGTACGTGTGTAGTAGTAGTAGTGTATATATATATGTATATATATATATATATATATATATATATATATATATATATATATATATATATATATATATATATATATATATATATATATATATATATATATATATATATATATATATATACATTTTTTAGGCATTATTTGCCCTGTAAAATACTAAATATTGATTTAGGATTGATATGAAATTTAAAATTAGTGGTTGCTGCCTAAAATATATATTCTTTTTCTCTGTCTTCTTTCTTTCTTTCCTTCTTTTTCTTCTCTCTTGTCTTTCTTTTCTTCTTGAGTTTTATTCTTCTTTTCTCATAGCTAAATCCTATAAGACTGAGCTCAAAAACCAGCTTTGAGACAATGTTAAGTGTTAATATGAAGATAGAAAACTTCCAATCAAAGGTCATTCTTGTAATCACATAAGTTCAAGTAAATGGGGCTGGGGCCTTTTTCTTCTCCAACAATTATTAAGTAAATTTTCAAGTATTTTCAGCCGCAGCTTCAACTTTCTTTTGTTTTGCCGCAAATTTGTGTTCTTTTTTTATGTTGTGTTTTACTTTCCTTTCAAGCGAACTTTTGAACGCGGCCCAGCGAGAACAGAAAGAAAAAAAAACTTTAAACCATAGACTCAAATTATGTTGTTTTTTTTTTGTTTTTTTTTTATTTTGAAATTCTAAAAAAAATACTAAAATCGGTATAATTATGTATAAACTGGGAAGTGTTTATTAATGATTCATTTAATCTCAATTATTCAGTATTCAATCTAAAGTTGAAGGTTAGGTTTTATGCTTCAATTTAATCCAAACACTAAAATTAATTTGATTAAAACTGAATTCATCATAATTAATCCCTAATTTAAGGTTAAATTTAATCAACATAATTTAAATGAACCCTAGATCAAGTTTACGTTTGATTATCCAAATAATGAAATTGAATGAATTAGCTTTAATTATTTGATTAATAATGAACATTAAATTTCAGGACGCTTTTAGAGACAGCAAAACCATATCTGATCAACACGCTGAGACTCCCCGCCGCTCAAACTTTATTCCTATCTTCAACTGCTGTTGATACTTCTCTTGAATTTGACAGGTAATACTTCTATTTTTATCTTCAAATGATGGTGATAGTCTTCTTAAATTTAACAAGAAATAACTTTGCTTCTATCTTTAAACTCTGTTGAGACTTCTCTTGAATTTAGTAGGTAGTGACTTCATTCCTATCTTCAAATGATGTTGATACTCTTTTTAAATTTAACAGGAAATAACTTTGCTTCTATCTTTAAACACTGTTGAGACATCTCTTGAATTTAGCAGGTAGTGACTTTATTCCTATCTTCAAATGATGTTGATACTCTTTTTAAATTGAACAGGAAATAACTTTGCTTCTATCTTTAAACACTGTTAAGACTTCTCTTGAATTTAGCAGGTAATGACTTTATTCCTATCTTCAAATGCTGTTTATACTTCTCTTGAATTTGACAGGTAATAGTTTGATTCGTATCTTCAAATGATGTTGATACTCTTTTTAAATTTAACAGGAAATAACTTTGCTTCTGTCTTTAAAAACTGTTGATATTTCTCTTGAATTTGACAGGTATTGACTTTCCATTTCAAATTTAATATTTATTCGATTATTTATTCATTACCCACATACACAAAAAAGGAAGGTGCAGAAAGAATAAGGAAGAAAAAAACACAAAAGAAAAATGCACTATTATATCAAATTTTGTGTTTTTAAGGTTAGAGATCATACACAGTTTTTAGGTCAAACTTGATGATCCGCAAATTTGACATTTCACATGTACGCTGTGTTCCTCTGTTTGTGCGAATATGCTTATAAGGATTCCAATTAACCAGGGTTTTTTTTAAAGCAGGTTTTTCACTAGCTTAAAAAAGGCAGTATATCCCAGTTTGATGATTTAGAAATCTTATTTTTGTGTGAAGAAGAAAAAAAAATACAATAGGTGAGTTGCTGAGTACTCTTAAACATCTTTAATTTCTAATTGAGTATTGATCTGAGATAATTGGTGTCTTTAATATTTACGTTTACTACTTACGTTCAATAGGAATAAATATTATTTACGTTTCGTAGGAATATAAATTAGGTTCCGTAGGAATGGATGTTTACGGTAAATTCAAAATTCACATATTCAGACAAATTAAATGGTTTTTTTTTAAACTGCAGCATTTGTGTTACTGTTGAAAATTAAAGTGGGTTCAATAGAGACCTACTCCAAAAGCTAATGTGAACGTAGTGCGTGAACAGTATTTTACCGTTTAATTAGTCCTTCTATTTGAACTTTACCTTAATTTATTATTTTGTAGGTTCATATTTGACAGTTGGTTGGAAGTTCGGTTTGTAGACACATCAGCTGGTATAACTCTACTTAAGAAGTCCTGTGAAATACGCAAACAGTGGGACGAGCTATTAAAGCTAAGAATTAAAGGTAAGTCTTTGGTAATAGTTATTTTTTTACTGCTTCCTTAGTCCCGAACATCGTGACGTGACGTCACAGTGGATGAGGCTGTAGATCTTGATCAATGGTTCTCTAGTTCAATCCCACCTGTCCCAAGGAATGATTCTCTGATAGTTTCCATGTAATAATTATTTTCATATATTTTAGGCAAGAAGCCTTCAATATTAAATAATCATGGTTGCTTATTCGTAACCTTTCTTTTTGTTGGACTTTTTATTTTACATTTTGACAGCAGAATGGTTAAAGCCAGGCCCAGGAACGAACGGTACCTATGTTTAATTCCCCGTGTCGCAAGTAATTTAGTACAACTCCCATTGTACTTCGTGGCTAAAGGGCTATGAAACGGAAATCAGCAAAGCTGGTAGGGACTGTAACGTCCAATACCGTCTTTACTCTTTTTTTTACCTCCTGTCAACTCGTAGCTTAAGGATCAGTATGAAGTTCCAATCGACGCAGCTCAAAGTAGTTCTATCAGATGATCTTTACCAAGGGCGTTCATGCATCGCTTTTCTGATATCTCTTGTGGTCGCAGACTAGGAATGGTTCCTCGACTTTAAGTAGATTATTGAGCTCACGTGTTAACATAACTAAATCAGTATAGTTTTTGTGTCCCGTCTTTTGGCAGGATCGTTTAATGTATTGCAGTATTTTGCTTGCTTTTCTGTTGGTGATCTGGTCTGTGCTTGTGCGGTAATACGGTATAAGATAATATCTATTTTCAATAAAGTATCACAAGCTGTAATAGAGCCGAATTTACTTTCTTATGTCAAAGTAAAAAAAAAGAAGAAACAACCAAGACAACATAAAAAATGTTAAAAACTATTCAAACAAGTAATATGCCAAAAATAGAACTGACGAATGAAAAAATAACAACAATTAGTTTTTAACATTTCACGTGTACGTCACATGTCACTGAAAGTGACATTCAGTAGTTTCGTGTCAAAAAACAAATAATGAACTTTACACAATTAATGGCGAAAAACGAAAGAAGGGGTGGAGATAAGATGATATTTTATTCAAAAATAACTATCTGCTACTACTACTACTACTAAAAACTCACTGCAGCATCAAGTCGCTTGAGGCCAACACGGCTGTGCACGCTCCTGCTCCATCCAAATCTATTCAAAACCCTCTTTATACCTTCCCAAAAATTTTCTTTTCCCCTTAAATTTTTCTTACGATATCCTCCCACCCCGTTCGGGGACGATCTGCTTTTCGTTTGGCCTGAAACGGTTTGCCAACAAGGACAATCTTTGACATTCTGTCCTCCTTCATTCGTAGAACGTATCCTAGCCTTCTCATCCTTTCTTTCGTTATAGCCAAAATGATCATCCTAAGCTAAAAAAAATAGCTGAATTCACATTCCAAGTCAAACAATGTAAAAATAAAACATTTGAAATCAAAAACATAATACAAGTCAAAATTATTCGGAATTAGAGAAACATTGAAAGATATCGAGAATAGTAATAAGAGATAATAGGAAGAAAGTCATAGAAAGATAAAAACAGAATAATAATTGAAGGTGAAAATAGAAAAGTAACTGCAGAAATATTGATTACTAAAAATAGGATTGCGTGAAAGACTAGATTAAAAAAATAAAACTAAAAAGTTAATGACAAACACACAAAGCTTGAGCCAGAGAAGTATTACAAATGGGCAAAAACGAGAATGACAATAGAAAAAAGGGGAATAGTTATTATGATCATGCACCCTCAACTAAAAAAGAGACAAAACCGCTTTTTGTTCATGACCTGTGTCATGAATTCTGAAATAATTTGCATGAATGCAAATTATTTATTCAAAGATATTTGATTATTACAGCAAGTCTGATTGTACCATTGAAGAAACTATTTTGATATGGTTTGTGATAGAAAAATTAGTATTTGAATCAAACGTATTCTTATTAGTCAAAGATAAAACCTGGCTTTCTCAATAAATCAGATATGAATTTATTTTCCTATTGTTATTCCTTATAATTGAACCGGATGCTGTAATTTCTCCAATATACGTATTAATCGAATTGTATTTTAATGCTGATTTTGAATATCTTTGAATTATTTCATTTAATTTAATCCATCAAAAGTTATGAGGAATTAAGAATTATTGAACTATAAATTTTGACGTCTCAGAGCTTTGTTTCCACAGCACAATCAGGTCTGACTTAAGAGATACGAATTCTTATAGGCTAGCAGGGGCTAGAAGCATTCTTCTGAGCTAGGGCAAAGACAATTTTTGGTGCGTTTAAGGATGAAAAAGTGTGGCCTCTTCTTCCCGGGCTATCTTGAGGTCAGATTATTTTGGGAGCATTTACCTTGGTGACTTAAGAACTAATAATCTATTATCTGGCTAGATGCGGAAAAATAAGATGAAATAAACACAGATAAAAAAGACAATACATTTATTGAACTTACAAACTTAGTTGCACAGAAACGGGTCACTTCAATGACAATAATGGTGACCGAGATGAAAGAGTTAAAACTTCTATCTCAATGAATCTTCTCAAGTCTGACTTACAATTAAAATTAAAAAGCACATCTACCCCACTACCAAACGCAGTTCTTTCGTCCTGCGCTGTAAGGACTGGCTTGCCATTGGCTCATGTGGCCCAAGGATGCGAATCCTCGTCCAATAATCTCTTTAAGATCTTCCAGATGATTCAGGTGTTCACACGGTTTTTTTGCCATTTAAACTTCCTTCGAAATATCGTACGTAGCATTTTTTTTGCTACTAATTATCTTAGCGAAATTCGAACGACTAGCGTCGTTGTTTGACTGAAGCTAGAATGCAATTTCTCTTTTTGCAGATTAAGAATTTAGATTCTTGGAAGCGGTATTTGAACTCAATTAGGGGACGTTTAATTTCTGCCCGAATCATCTTTAGAAGGAAAGAATCTTGTATTTTAAATATATCGCATTTAACTCATGGTGCACATCACCCTTCCCATCAATTAATGACGCACCGTCATTAGTAACTGCTCATTAGGAGTGCTAAAAATTTTCTCTATTATTTGTCTTATTTTATTCTACATCCCTACCTAAAATTTATCTACCGGACTAAGATTATTTATGGTTCTAGGTTAGCTACTACACTAAAGATTTTTTTTTTCTACATCTAACACTGATTACTTTTATATTTACAACAAGGTTGGGACTACTTTACATAAGTTTTTTTTTTTTGAATTAACTTTTTTTTGTCCATGTGGCATACTACATTCTATCTACACTACATTAAATGAATAGCTTTACAACGCTACACATAACTATCTGGATATCTAATACTGCATACAAAAACGATTTAAAACACAAAATATTGTGTTTACCATGTTCACTGGTAATTTTAAAACACTTTCACTATTGGGATTTTTGAATTGTAAAAGTTATTAGGAAGTAACACATGTAGATTCAAATCTATTCATCACCTTCGTGTCCTTAGTGTACCACACCCTTCTGTTGTAAATTATTGTTCTTCACTCTTTTTGTCTTGGCAAAAATTTTGAAGCATTTACGTTATGGTTTCTTCATGGAACAGTTCGAGTCTAGTTGTCTTTACACGACAAGTTTTCCCTAATAGTCAACTGGGAAATGACCGTTAAATATCGTTCTAATAGTCAACTGGGAAATGATGCTTCCCAATACAGGTGTTGGTGTTTTTCTTCTCAGTATATCCTTTTTAGGATTTTTTTAGGCACATAGAGGATGTATTCTCGCGTAAAACTGTTCATTTGTGCCTTTTGAAACGGGTTGTCGTCATACTATAGTGACTCTTTTAATATATTGTCTTTAAATTCAACTTCAAACATCTTCAAATATCATTTAACTTCAAATATCGTTAAATATCGTGTGCTGATCGATGGGATTCTCAGAATTAAACTTCAAATTGTCTCTAACTTCAGCTTCAAATTTCTTCAAATTTAAATATCATTTAACTTCAAATATCTTTAAATATCGTTTATCTTGTGCTGATCGATGGGGTTCTCAGAATTAAACTTCAAATTGTCTTTAACTTCAGCTTCAAATATCTTCAAATTTAAATATTATTTAACTTCAAATGCCGTTAAATATCGTTTAGCTTCAAATATCAGTCACTATACTGTCAAATTATTCTGGGGTCCATAGTGAGTATCAAAGGCGATATCTACGTATTTATATCTTGTACTGACCGATGGGCTTCTCAGCATTTATGTGATTATATAGTTTGTTAAAGCACTTGATACTGAGGTTCAAATATAGTGTCAACTGATACGTAATATGGTTCATGGTCGAAGAAACAACAATCAACGGTAACTGTTGTTTTCGTAGAGGAAGCTGGGATGAAAATTGCCTGGGGTCTATGGTGAGTACTCTTCGTTGGTTGAGATATGATGAAAATAGATGCTACTGGGTTGTATCTGCACTGGGTAGCTCATTGTACTGCTCGATATCCAGTGTGTTCATTTTATTCCCTGTAATAAAAATAGTGAGGCAGAATCACACGTTCTTTAAAGTAAACGCTCATAATACAAATAATTCGCGTGTTGATTGGGTACATTGGTTTTTAAGCTATGACAAAGAATTAAATAAATACACTGATATTAGTACTCACAATGAAAATCTAAAAATTTAAAACAGAGAAGTTTTCAAATTTGTTTTGAGAACGGAAATATCGATATTAAATAAACATAATTTACACTACATTATTAAGTTTGAGGTCTACTTTTACAACTTATTTCATGCCTGCATATTTCACGCACGTCCGTGCTGTTTAAGAAACGCATGTTGCAGCGTCATAACCACACGGTTTTACGCAAACGATACTACAATGGGGGAACAAGACATAACAAGGACGAATGGAGACCTCTCTACCTATTCGTTTTCTAATGTCTTCCTATTTCTTGGCTTAGACGTTCTCATTGGGTTCCGGGTTTAACCTCAGCATTTCAGCTGTTTCCCCGTGTTCTTCCCTTGGTTTCTGTCTTATTATTCTTAGGATTTTTCCGTCATTAAAAGTCGATAGGGTTCTTATGGTCAGGGAGGTTGCGAATACAAAACATGCGGCCATTAATATATTCCACCAGAAATTGGTCGGGAACAATCCGTATCTATTATCTACATACGTCAATCTTTGGTCTTCATTTGTAAATGGGGGAATCTGCGAATCTAATGCTTCTCTTATTTTTGTAAGCCTTATTGTCCCTTTATTCTTCTCTATTTTTGGCCATATCGAGGTTTTCATTTCCTTGTTTTCTAAATTGTGAATAGTGTACGACAGGTGATCGCCTTGAAGTTAGTTATTTTGGGACATATTATCTTTCTGATTGTGGTAATTAACGGCGTACGGACGGTTGACTCTTTAGTTACAAGTCGACACCTTTGTTTTATGGTTATCGTACCCACATTTTGTAATAGTAATTCTGTTTTATTTTGGGTCTATTCCTTCTGTATTATTGTAACAAGACAAAGTTCCGACAGTTTCTCTTGGAACTGAGAATAACCAAAGGTCATTTCTAAGGTGTATGAATACTTCTCGCTTAGTAATTCCTATTACGGCTTCGCATGAGTTCGGTGTTTGTTCCTGTTGTGTGTCTTTCAAGAATATATCTAACATACAGAATCCAGACTTGACATTATAAATGGGTAACGTGAGTTAGGATACTAAGTTTTTGAGTGGTACGCACTCTATTAGGTCTTGTGGATTGGCTAGGGCATATTTTCGTCTATCTTGATCAATAAGCAGGTACTCTGCTTCAGGCGTGATAGTCATAAATGAATTCGTCTTCTTTATGCTAGCTGGGAAGGTCGAAATTTTGTACAGGTCGTAAACGGATTGTTGATTTATCAATGGAGTTGTTACTACCACAAATAGCTGTTCATTTATTTCCGTGACGTGGACTTTTAATTTAGTATAGTAATGGAATAAATTTGATATTTCTGGTTCTATGGGCAAATGTAAATCAAACGTTAGGTGCGTTTTTATTTTATCTTGTATATTTTTTAGGCTAGATGGATCTACTAGGTCTTAGGACAAAGTTCCTCCCGTGAGGGCAAATAGTGCAAACTCGAATTTGCTGGCGTCTGTCGCCAAATTTAGTAGTGACATTGTAATTGTATCGAGTGAAACCATAGTTAAGCTCACGTCTATTATCACGCGTTCCACTTCATTCCTTAAGTAATTCATTACGTTTATAGTTTTTGAGATTCTTTTCGATATCATATCAATTTTATCTCTCTGGTAATTTGCTAAGCTGGCTTGTATCTCCTGAACGTGTAATGTTACGTTCATCGCATTATTTAACTTTCTTACATTTTCTCTTAGGCTATTTAGGACCTCCTCTGTCGTTAAACCAAAAAGGCGGGAGGCGAGTTCTCCGATGATGGGAATTAGGCCTGTAGACCTACGGTATTTATTTCTTCGAAAAAATACTTCGAAAATCTTCGTGGTACTTTGTTCCTGTAATCAGTAGTTTAGGGTTTTGTATCAATTTTGTTTTAGCAACGTCTTTTGCTAAGTCTTCCATATTATCCGCCAGTCTTTTCTTTCTGTCTTCCTCATTGCTCGTTCCAAGTGTCATGTCAATTCCTGTCCTTTTTTCATCAGGCTCATCTATTACGAATTTTGATTTTTGTTTGTGTACAACCGAAGTCGGAAATCCTTTGTTATCTTTTTTATGTATTATTTTGCCGGCCTGTAGTCCTTTGTTCGATCTAAGGTATTGAAATATTAATTCTTTGAGTTCATTCGTGTTTTTTTCTAGCCTTGTTACTTGCTGGAACAAGGTCTCAAAAGGTTTGGGATCCAATTTCATAAAGATTTTCCATGCGTCATGGCTAACTAGCAGTGAATTTTCATGCTTGAATATTACTCCATGTTTTACAATATCTTGGGCCACTGCGTGAACAACGAGGATTAGGATGATATTCTTAGGCCTCATCTTATTGTTTGTTTCTAGAATTAATTTATCAGTAATTGTACCCATTTTTTTTTTTTTTTTTTTTTTTTTTTTTTTTAGCGAAAGCCTATATTTCTACAATACAGATTGGAAATTTAAAAAGATACACATTGCTGTACCAATGTATTAGTTTTTTCTCTCTCACTTTCGTCGATTTTTTATTCTTTTCCAAGTGAAACTTGATTAGTAGTCGGGTAATAGTCGGATAGTCGGTTAGTAGCCGTCGTAGACAGGTGGGCCGAACGTGGCAGGACGAGTCGGTGCTGGGTCGAACTGTAAGAATGAATAATTCTGCAAATCATTCAACTCCATTATGGCAGCTTGATTCAAATTTCTGGACATCCAATTTGGAGCTGAAAATATTGTCAGTACGTTATGATCATGGCACCAGGCATATCCTTCCATTATGAATCCATGGGCTCGTGAGACAAAGGTAAGGCCATTAGAATAATTAAACTGTTCGCTTATGTCCTGACCAAACGTGAAGCCGTAACCCCGTGGAGAAATATTCCATCCACCTCCGTCACTAGGGTAAGACCATAAAAGGTCGCAAATTGGACCAAATTGTGGGACCTCCTGCCGTCTATCCAAAGATCGGATATCATCTAATGTAACGATAGATGGTGACAAACCGCCATGAACACAAAATATTTGACCGTCTACTAAGGCTGTTAAAGGCAAGTAATCAAAAAGATCCATGAAAAACTTCCAAACTTTGGCGTCACCATATTTTCTAAGACATTCGTCATAAAACCCTAATACTCGAGTATTTTTTCTGGACTCGTGATGCCCACGGAGGATCGTTATTCTTTCTCTATAGCGCACCTTTAATGTGACTAGTAGGCTAACTGCCTCAACTGAATGGTACCCATGGTCAACATAATCTCCCATGAACAGGTAATTTGTATCTGGTGGTTTGCCACCCATTCTGAACAGTTCTATTAAGTCATAGAATTGACCATAGACACCACCACAAACAGTGACAGGACATCTCACCTGATGTACATTTGACTCCTTAGAAAGAATTTCTTTGGCCTTCTCACATAGTGTTTTGACCTGATTTTCTGCTAGTTGTTTCTTCTCATATAACTGCTCAATCCATGCATCTAATTCTTTCATGCTGTGTTTGATTGTCGGATAAATTCTTTCAATTCTTTGAAACGATTGAATTCTTTCAATCGTTCTTACAACGATTTTAACTAAGCTTCAAACTTTTGGTTTTCCTTTTTAAGGTTTTGGAATTGTTGTAATCCCTTGACAATACATATTGAAATACTTTTGCAATTATCAGTTTTTTTGCTCTTTAAACAATTTAATATAAACTTCTCCCTACATGAAAATCTTCAATCTTTCCACATAAGTGTGACAAGTGTGACAACGTCATTGCAATACCGATGCATATGAAAATGACGTCACTCACGTAAATATTTTTTCTCCAAATTAAGGCTCTTAACAAATTTTCTCAAACTACTAACCTATCTAGATCGTTTCCTTAGGCCAGAATATCTCAGGATACAAATTTTCCCGAAAAATTATGAAGCCGTTTATATATATATATATATATATATATGTGTGTATATATATATATATATATATATATATATATATATATATATATATATATATATATATATATATATATATATATATATATATATATATATATATATATATATATATATATATATATATATATATATATATATATATATCTTCATAAACATAGATTAAAACAAAAGAAGAAGTAGAAGCAAACACGATCGAAAAGTAGTGTTTTTCAGCTAAACTACACAAGCTAGAAACTTGGAATTTTCTGTGAAAAATTCCTGGGCCTTCGAGAATGCAAATTTGTCTATAAAAATAAAATAATTATAAAACCTGGAAATGTGACATCACAAAAAAGGTTGCATTTGTGTTAATGGCATTGCATCAATATTTTCATGAGTTTTGGAAATATTTTCATTTGTTTTAATTTGGGAACAGGCTAGTAAAGTTTTTGAGGTTCGAAGACTTTTGCACCAGCTCAATTGAGGTTCAACTGTGAGGGCTGGAGGATTGATCACCATCCCAAGCGAAGCGAGAGGACTGAACCGAGTGAGCGTAAGAAGGCTAGGCGAAAATTCGGTAAAGCTGATTCTTTTTTCTTTCTTTTTTCAGACCCATCTGCTGATAAAGAAGCAGAGAACAAGCGTCTAAGGAACTCTAAGCAAATAATGAATCAACTAAATGATGAAATACCTAAGCTTACGCAAGCTGAAATGCTCTATTCAGTGAAGCGACTTTTAGCTGGGGATATAAAAGTAGCTTATACAAGGGGTTGTCCATTCATTCCTGATGACGTCACTGTTAATCCTCTATGGGAAGGATATATTCCAGAGGAATGTCACCGAAAAGGTGGAATAAAGCTCACGGACCACGTGACTTATGGATGGTAATTTTATTTACCTGACAATAGGTATTTTCATAGTGCTTACCGTGTAGTATTATGCTGTTTTTAGGGTACAATATGCAGAAGTCAAGCCCTTGTTTCTTTTAAGTTTATCGTAGGTTAAAAATCTTTTACTGCGTTCGAATATTCCTAGACTACTTATCTGACAAACCCGATTACTTATCCTTGGCATTTCACGAGACGTAAATGACACTAGAGGTTTTTAGGATTTCTACTTTAGACGATCTGCATTAGTTGCCAGATAAGATGCATTTGCTAACCCTGGAAAATGCAGGACATCTGAGGATAAAGTACGTCATATATAAACAAAAAATTCAATCTTCACAACAATGGAGAAACATTTGAAATTACACGCAGAGAACAAAAAGGGAGAGTAATTGTGAAATGTAGAGCACCTTCAAGGGTTTGTAAATAAGCTATGTTTAGTGTGGAGTACACAAGATTAGTGTTGTCAATCGCCTAGTTGCCTATAGTGTTTCAGTTGACAAGTTGCTTGATAAGTATTTGTTGTTACCTTTTACGTATTAAATTCATTGAATTTCATATTAAGCGGATAAGTCGGATAAGGAAGGCTCTAACGCATTCTATGCAATATTTTTCATATGCTACCATCGTCCTTTTCTAAGTATTTCCGTTTGATGGTACGATAAACGAGGTTACTCGTAATTAAATGCAGCTAAAGTTCCTTAAGACCCCCCAAAAAATATTATTTTAAACACAGAAGGTTTCTTAGTATAGATCTTCTCTTCAATGCACTGAAAAAAAAACTTACTTTTTAAGGATTTTTTTTTTATTTTTTGCAGAAAAGAAAATTTAAAAATTTTCATAGAGAAACCACATGACCTAGAAAAAATATGCTTATATTATTTAATGGAATAGAAGAAGTTTTATTTGTTAAATTTTTTATTAAGTTAATTTTTTTTTGTCGTTAACACCAAAACTTCAGCGAAACAAATTATTATACAAAAACTATTGGCAACGGGAAAATCCTGACTTTATTTTGAATTCAGGGTAAGAAAAGTTAAGAAACCCACCATTAATGTAAGCTGATCCATCCACCTAGATGAGTATTTCAAGTTTATGAGCAAGGGAGTGGCCTTAAAAGTTCCAAAAATGCTGGCAGTACGTTGTGAAATTGGAGGGAAATGACTTAAATGTATACGTATACGTATAATATACGTATACGGTGGTATACGTATAATCCCAAGCAGGGGCATCAAGAAGGGGGAAGGAGGTATTTCCATTGATTTTTTTCCGTATTTTCACTGAATAATTGAACATAAAATTCTCCCCCCTTAGATTTTGAAAAATACTTCCTCCCCCTTCCTACGTTCTAGCGAATTGACTCCACTACTCTCAAGATATTTTCAGTTCATGCTGGATTCTAGTTAATGTTGCTAAATTGATATCATTTCAACTCCAATTCCTTCTTCTTTTAGCGTAGAATCAGATGCTCAGCCGGACCCACAATGGATGTGTCCCAAGTGTGAATCAGAACTTTCGCTTTCTGGATTGCCTAAACTTATTCACTGGTCAACGTGTACAAATGAGACTGGTAACTAATATATACTTTTCTTAATTATTATTTATTGTCATAGAGTGACAAGGTCTAATCCTAGACTCACGCAGGAGCAATATTCGCCTTGTCACGGCAATTGAATTTACCACTTTTAGTATCTTGCAAATGACACTAAAGTTGATCGTTGATGTAATTAACGAATGCCAACGCAACACAATTGTACCGTTTTTGGTTATAAGAGTTCTGTTATTTTGGGCCTTTAAATGGCGTTTTATATATCCTTTTGATTAAAAATCATATGTAAGAAAAGTTATTAAAGCTTGGTAATGTTTCGGTAATATAAATTTGGTTACAATAAATTTTGGTAGCTTATGAAATGATTAGTAATTTTTATTATATACATTCCTTTTTCATGTATTTGAATTCTTCAAATACATGCATCAAAACAAATAATAATGATAAAATTCACCGATACTGTACAAAACTTTTTTAAATCTACTGCATGGTATAAAGAAACGCCTATTTCTGTGGTTCAGCCGCAACATTTGATACTTTCACAAAGTCGAAAAATCTTGTGTATTTATTTCCAGAGGCGTAATTTATTATAGGGCAGGGGAGGGGGCAACTACCCCCCTACCCCCCATAGACCCCAGGTTGATACAATATAGAAGAACTGTTACAATGTAGTACATTTGAAAATTGTTTGGTTTAATACAGATTTTCCTGTATATTTGGTTTTACTTGCTCCTTCCTGACTTATATCTGTTCAAGTTTTAGTTTATCGCAAATTTTCTTCTGGTATCCGTATTTTTTAAAATACGGATACTTTTTTCACATGCTGTTCTGATGGTGTAAATTAATCTCTTGTTGTACAATTTTAGTCGGAAAACTGTTAGTGTGTTTCAAAGCGTTGCAACGCTGAACAAATAGTGTCTATCGCAGCAACTTGTATGTATGTGAGCTTAGGATAACGACCATGCTATTTCTGTTAAATGCTTGAGGCCATCTAAGCTACTAAAAAATTTCATATTCTGCTTCATTCAGATTCGAGATTTTCACCAAAAATCCTGAAACTACCAAGGACCTTAAAATGAATATTACCCCCCCCCCCTGAACCTATCTTAGGTCTATCTATTACTGAAAACCACGATTTTTGAATATATTTCTACTATTTTTTCAAAATTGTAAAATTATTTGGATAGATTCGCATTCCTGACGGCGTTGCAACGTTGAACCTTGAAAATAATTAAGCGAAACTAATTAGTTAAATTGGACAACTCATTCTGACCGCCGAAATTCAAACATGAACAATCGGTTGATTCTCAAGGACAACTACAAAAGAAAAACAAACGAACAAACAAAAGGAGAACCTCGAAGGACTGATTTTCCACCCATGTTTCTTTATTTTGTATCAAGTTATAGCAATATGGCAATTTTTGTTCGTCATAGGGTTGCTGTCACTGCTTTAGGCGCTTTGCGTCTAAGCCCAGTTTTACTTAAATTTAAACAATTTTGTCGACCATCAAGGGAGTGACCGTCCTTCCCCTCCCTTTGCCTATTTCCTAAGAAAATCCATAAATAAGGCATGTAAGGGGGTGAGGTTTGCACAATTTAGCGTTTATGTGAGTATAATGAGGGTGGTAGCCCACCCTTTTAACATTTTTGGTAATTTCGTTTCAGATTTTATGTATTCATTTATGATAATTTATATTCGTTTTAATTTTGATTTCTTTTACTAATTGAGTTCTGTTCAATTCAAGTTTAAATATCATTCTTCACTTTTCGGTGAAATACTTACAGTAATAATAATGATAATCTATTCCAGCTCTTCAGTGGTGTCAATTGGGGTCCCTAGCTTTTCTTTCTCCCTTTCTGAAACTTTTGCCCCACCTCTCCCAGATTTTTCGCCCCTCTCCGCCCTCTACACTTTGGAAAAAAAAATTGCGGGTATTTTCATTGAAAAAGGCCTTTATTATATTTACGTTGGAAACATTGGAAATAACACAAATTTGCCCCCGCCCCCTGTATCTTAAACAATAAATTCCCTCCCCTCTCCTTAATTTTCGCGAATTAGTGTCATTGAAACCTTTTTACAAAACATGAATCCAGTTAAAGAATAATAAGCTAAAGAATGCAGAGAAGAATAATAAAAAATAACGAAAGTACTAACAAAATTCGCCCGAAAAACAGCATCTCAACTACGTTGACGCGCATTAGCGACACAGTTAAGTGGAAAGTAGACGATACTTTCGCGACGTAGTAGGACCGTCCTAGACGAGTGGTTAGCGCTCCAGACTTGAAATCCTGAGGTCAGGGGCTCGAGTTCTGGTGTAGCTGGTTATTTGGCTTAGAACGAGGGTCAACGGTGTGACTCTGTAAGCTCATCCAGAGTCGACCCAGCTCTAAATGAGTGCCTAGAGAAATCTGGGGGGGGGGGGGAACCCGGGAAGCGTTGGGTTATTTGGCCCCAACCACCCACTGCACTCCCGGCCGAAGGCATTGAATCAGGAGATCGGTACCTGCGTGAGGCAGACCATTGGTCAGCATGCGAAAAAGTTTTCATAGTAGAAGCAGGTAGAAGACATGCGAATCGAAAAAAGCGGTGTAAGTACTGACCAGGGTTATTTTGTGAAACTGGCCTTTAACTAGGGCAAGCAGCCGAAACGATTTTCTCAGGTTTCCTTCAGCGCTGAGATAACAAGTGTATAAGTACGGGACATCTGAGTATTTAAGCGAAGACGATGCTGAAATAGTTGCTGGACCAGTGTTGATAATTACGGGAGGTTGCTAAGAAGAACCGTAGATGAGGAATTCAGTTTTCGAGGAGGCGATTTGGAGGCTGATCTTCTCGAGACAAGAGCAGAGACTATATCATCTACATTGTGGGTCAATTTCTGACTAATTTTATATTTTTAAAGTAACAAATTATTTCAATTGAAGATTTATATTCTTAATTATAGTGGGTTCTGGAGGGTCCATATATGAATCATTATTAAGCAATTTTTTTTAATTGATTTCTGTTTTCTATTTTTCATAATTACTTTTACTCATTGTCTTTTTTCTTTTCCTTATCTGCTACCGTTATTCTTTGCATTTTCAGAGAATAAGATTATTGTTTCTTACAGATAAAGAGTCAAAAACACCTGAAGAATTGGAAAGAAGAAAGACGGAATATTTTTGTGATATCTGTCAGAAGCATTTACCTTTAAAGGGTATTGATATTTTACGACACAAAAAGAAGCATTCACAAACGCCGTTGAACTAATTGTGAAACTTTAATTTACAATAAACTCTATATTTTTTCATTATCGTAGCCAATTTCGGCAATGATAACTAAAAATGCGACGTATGCCATTTTGGTCAAAAACGAATTATGTATGTGCCCTGGGTAAACTAAGCACGGGGAATCAAATGGTGCAGTCAGAAGTGTCCTATCTCTTACCGTTACGAAAGATAAAAAGAGACATAAGCCTCTAAATGGCGTATGTCTCTTTTTTATCAGGTCTTGTTGCAATTCAGAATGACAAAAAAGGATTATCTTATGGAGCTATGTCATGGGGACCTGGCGTTTGTCTCCTTTTTTGTCAAGGAGAAAGTAGACATACGCCATAAAATGGAATAATTTTGAATTCGCTCGAAATACTTGAATTTAATTTAAACCACTGAAAAGAGCAAAAAAAGTTGGTTTAGAATATGTTCCCTTTATCCCCATTAGCCTCATCCTTCAGAGCGACCACACCCGACAAACATTAAACCACTGAAAAGAGCAAAAAAAGTTGGTTTAGAATATGTTCTCTTTATCCCCATTAGCCTCATCCTTCACAGCGACCACAGCCGACAAACATTAAACCACTGAAAATAGCAAAAAAAGTTGGTTTAGAATATGTTCTCTTTATCCCCATTAGCCTCATCCTTCACAGCGACCACAGCCGACAAACATTAAACCACTGAAAAGAGCAAAAAAAGTTGGTTTAGAATATGATCTCTTTATCCCCATTAGGCTCATCCTTCACAGCTACCCCAGCCGACAAACATTAAACCACTGAAAAGAGCAAAAAAAGTTGGTTTAGAATATGTTCTCTTTATCCCCATTAGCCTCATCCTTCACAGCGACCACAGCCGACAAACATTAAACCACTGAAAAGAGCAAAAAAAGTTGGTTTAGAATATGTTCTCTTTATCCCCATTAGCCTCATTCTTCACAGCGACCACAGCCGACAAACATTAAACCACTGAAAAGAGCAAAAAAAGTTGGTTTAGAATATGTTCTCTTTATCCCCATTAGCCTCATCCTTCACAGCGACCACAGCCGACAAACATTAAACCACTGAAAAGAGCAAAAAAAGTTGGTTTAGAATATGTTCTCTTTATCCCCATTAGCCTCATCCTTCACCGCGACCACAGCCGACAAACATTAAACCACTGAAAAGATCAAACATAGTTGGTTTAGAATATGATCTCTTTATCCCCATTAGGCTCATCCTTCACAGCGACCACAGACGACAAACATTAAACCACTGACAAGAGCAAAAAAAGTTGGTTTAGAATATGTTCTCTTTATCCCCATTAGCCTCATCCTTCACAGCGACCACAGCCGACAAACATTAAACCACTTAAAAGAGCAAAAAAAGTTGGTTTAGAATATGATCTCTTTATCCCCATTAGCCTCATCCTTCACAGCGACCACAGCCGACAAACATTTTCCATTTTTTGGCTCTCCTGAAAAGTTACAAAAATGACATATGTCGCAACTTTAATTATCACAGCCGATTTTTTCAGTGATTTTTGTTCAAACTATCAGGTAAAAACTGGTTTCCCCCTCCCCCTCGCGAAACAAATTTATGCGAAATGAAGTGCATGATGATTTATTCGCAGCCACAGATTGTACTCCTGGCCGAAGGCAGAGAATCAGGAGATCAGTACCTCTGCTACGCAGACCATTGGTCAGCATGCTAAAAAGAGCTCGAAATTTTCAAAGCACTCAGATTTACGTTCTTCAACAAATGAGCTGATAAAAAATCGTCCGCAATCCGTCAAGTCGTTACGATCTTGCGCAAAACGTAGTATGTGGGAACTATGGGTAAAGCCTTAATACGTCTGATAAAATAAACTGGCGAATCACCATTTTGGCTAGATTATAAGATCTCTGTCGGGTAGCCCCAAGGTCGTACCCAGGATTTTTTTTCGGAGGGGATTTACTAAAAAAAAATCGGGGGGGGGGAGGAGGGTTACACAAAAATCCTCAAAAAACGCATACAAAATTTGTTTATATCCATTTCTGTTACGTTTTTACGAGTCAGACAAACATTTCGAGGGGGGGGGTCCAAACCCCCCTCTGGGTACGGCCTTGGGTAGCCCTTCTTCTATCTTAGTGATGATTTCTGGCTTAGTAAACTATTCTATGTGGACGACAATTTTTAATAGATTAGGTCACTGAAGAAAAACTCAGCTTAAAATAAACCAAAAAGTATAAAAAACTTATAGAAGTGTATATCACATCCCACGTAAGCTATTATTTGTTTTCAATATACAAGGGCAATGAGCAGGTTTTGTAGGAATTCCTAAATATGACTCCCTCCAATACTAAAGTTTATGGGCAAGCAGATGAGTCGGTTTTCAAAATAATATTTTACTATTAGGACTAATAGAGATAATAGTTACCACTCCTGAATCAGCTATAAATGGCAATTATTCCTCACTAGACAGTTTTTTTTAACGCGTTTTCAAACTTTTGGTAACTATGAGCCATGGTTCGGTCTTTACTAGGTTGCAGCTATCGTTGCAACCATGATTATAGTTGTTTTACATTAACTTAAGTAGGACTGAAGCACTAATTTACTTAAAGTCTGTAAGAATGTAAACTCGATTCTGATTGGCGAATTATTTTTAGCTGACAAATCATAGATGATTTTACAATCTTAGTTAAGTTGTTAGGTTACGAAACTGCAATGGGAATCATCATCAGAATCAAAATTCCTATGTAATCGATAATCAGAATTCCTTCGTTTTTTAAGAATTGACCAACTGAAATTCAGGCTGCATAAAGTAGTCCTAATTTAGGGTTTTATTCTTCTTTGAATTTTAAAGTCTTTAGAGAAACTTTAAAAGTCTGAAAACAAGTCTGTAGTACCAAAAACTTGGACTCGGATATGCTTCAAAAGTACTCAAGGGTAAAATTACAGGTCAAAAGGTATCGCTATCTATTAACTAAGTGATCATCTTAATATTCAAAACAAAAAGTCAGATGGCATTAGAAATTTTTATTGCCACCATTGCCAGATTCCAATGAATTCCAATTTATTTTACCAGTTTCCAATGACCTTTGAACACGAAAAATCAAAATTGTCACACTAGAAAGGTTAATATTTCCGTTTCAGAAAAAATATTTCGCTTCATCTGGCCACTGACGTAATATTTTTATGACAATATAAAATTCTTATTTTAGAATATTGTAGTTTTTCTAACATGTGAAGTTTCATCTTTTCTTGATGAATCTATTGGGTGATCAGGACATTCCAAATCTGCTTAAGCCACATTTGAATTGGCATCTCTGTTGACACGTCACGGAATTTTGCCGTTTTACTTGATTTTCTTTTGGCAAGGCTGGCGTTTGATTTATAAAATGTTAACATTATGTCGATTTTTGACCAGAGAAAAAATCCTCTGTTTTTCCTATCGACATAAAAATTAGAAATTCAAGCAGCAAACTCAAATTACCAGGTTCATTGATGCGTTTGTTTGACAATTGATGATATCAAATTGATGATATTTGTTTAAAAAGAGATAGAATGTTTGTGTTCAAGAACGGTAAGAAACACTAAAATCAACTAATTAACTGAATAAATTGACAGTTGGTTAATTTAGTATTAAAGTATTATATCTGAAACTAACACCCGACCCTGAACTAACCTTAGGTCTATTCTTACCTGAAAACAGCGATTTTTTAATATATTTCTTCTGATTGTTTCAGAATTATGAATTGTTTGGGCACTACAGTCTGACAACCATGGGCGTAGGCAGCATATTGTCTAGGGGGGGGGGAGGCAGTCGATAGTGTGATGGAGGGCCTTTTATCAACTGCTTTTCCAACCATCTGCTTTTTCAGCCATATCTAATGTAAATTTGGAGGTCTAGGGAGGGGCCGCTGCCCCCCTGCCTCCCCCTTCCTAAGCCCATGCTGATAACAAACCCCTTTTGTCTGTAATATGCACATACAATGGGTATATACACACCGGATGTGTGCATATCCCATTTCAATTTGTGTTTTATTTTCATTCGTCTGCATTTCTATCTAGTATTCAGAACAGTAATCACAAAATTTCATAATTACGATAGATTTAGATACTCTCATACAAAACAAAATCACCTATTATTAAAACAATTAAAAACATTACTCGAATTAAAAACAATACTACAAGAAAGTGGTCCACTGGTTTCATTTCACTGATTCATTTCCGTTTTCAACCTGACTAGATGTACTGGAATTCATAGATTCTTCAAATTCTATAAAGTATAATAAATTTTTCTTGAAGTTGATTGGATTTAATCGTTCAGTGCAACCAAAAAACACACCTTTTTCCTTGCACTCGAGATACTTGGCAGCAACTGAGCGATTGAGAGCATGCACTTGAGGGTGCTGCATATATTCAGCTATCTGAAAAAATATAAATTTATATTTTTTTTCATAGAAAAAAGTTTTATTAAACAAACAAATTAACAGCAAATTCGATGCTTATAAACTTGTACGGATAAACATCCTCCTTTATAAAACCCAACTTACTCACTCACTACCAGCCATCCTTACCCCCTCCCCCATCCCAAAAAAAGAGAAAAGAAGTTATTTTTTTACATAAGTTTATATTTACCAACCTTGTAGTAGCAGAGTGGATTAATGTTCTGCTTGACAGTATAGGACCGAGGATTCGATTCCAACTGTCGCAAGGTTGGGCGACGGCGACAGACTAAATACCTGTCCCTGTATGAAAAAACCGAAAAAAAAATCTGAAATGCCTATTCAACGCCCTATGGAAGTTTTTTATCCTTATTTATAATATTACAATGAGTTTTATTTTGTTATTTTCTATATCATGTTTTATTCCGTTTGAGATGCTTAAACCTAATTCTGGGCAGATTGAATGTTTCATGCAGAATTCGATAGGATACTTTATCAAGTCCTCGCTCTGCGGCGCCGCAAACTCTCATTGCAATTCTTTTGTGCCGCAACTCTATTTAGTCTCATTGG
This sequence comes from Artemia sp. Qi Xiang Cuo, assembly GCF_049724085.1. Taxonomy (NCBI): domain Eukaryota; kingdom Metazoa; phylum Arthropoda; class Branchiopoda; order Anostraca; family Artemiidae; genus Artemia; species Artemia sp. Qi Xiang Cuo. The sequence continues at coordinate 16,365,593 of NC_142809.1, read as the reverse complement.
ACCTTTCAACGTTTAAGGAGAGCTTTGAAATGATTGAAACATCGCAAGGAAGAAAAAGAAATAGCACAGATATTTTAATTCATTATATTTTGTTACGAATATAGACATATGGACATTAACAATTCACAAGTAATTTCTTTAAATCGTCATTTGCGAATAAATTAAGAAGTATGTCAATGATTATAGTAACATCAGTTCGTTTATAGTTTCAATGTCGCTCCTTATTTTTAGTTAGAGAAACTTGTTTTTTATTTAATTTCTTACCGTTTTCAAATCATGCCATGAAATACCCTCCCCCTCCCCAGTGTACATGGGCGCCCATAAGTGGGGGGGGCAATAACTGGCTGAATGATGCTGCCTTAGTTTTATATTTTTGTTCCGAGATTTTTATTATATAGCATTAAAAGTGCCAATTAGACCAGGTTTGCCCCCCCTGGAATTCAGCTTATGGGCACCCATGCGGGTGTAAAATCTCCCCTGGACTGGAAACTGTCTTCCTCATTGAATATTCTTCCTGTGGAAAATCTGAATTTCGTCGTTAAATGAAATAAAATTAAATGAACAACTTTAATGAATTAAAATTTCGTCAGGGAAATTTCTTTTTCTTCCTTGTGATATTTCGGTCCTTAAAGTACCAAAGACAGTGAAAATGGAAGGTGATCGTTTGTTTGGTTAAGTGAACTAATCTAAAAACTTGAACATTTAATGTATAAACATGAATAGGATTGGCAATAATGATAGTCATAATAAAGCAAAAAACTGAGAAGAATGAAGAAGACACAAAAGGAAAGAAAGAGGGATTCCAGTTAAAGAAAAAAGCAAAAACCACAGACAGTGCAGCTTCATTAATAACTTCCCAAGGCACAAACAATCAAAGTGACGATAAAGAAATTTTTATGACTAATCTAAAAGTGAACTATAAGGAAATAATTACCGTCTTTTCAAGGAACCATATGTTATAAACAAGTTTGTTTATAGATTTTATTTTACAGGGATATAAAGGGATTGTAAAGGGGGCATGCCCCCCTCCCCCCGTTAGATTTTAAAATAAAGTTTGTTGTATTCTGATGAAGAAACAAGAATGGCCCGTCCCCCTTCACTCTAGATTTTGAAGAATTTCGATTTTTGTATGTTCATTGAAAAGAAATCGAAATAAATGTCAGTATGGATTCTGATTAAGATTAGACTCAAGATTTTATTAATCAAACAACAACAAAAAAAAAATAGCTATAAAGTATAACGTAATTCTTTTTTTTCTCTATATTCATACATCAGACGTCACAAAAGACCCTATACCTTTTTTTGTATGATCATAAAAGAAATAAGCTACACCATTCATTTAAATTCCTTTGGTATTTTCTTTTCTAATAAAATAAAAAAAAATCCTTGTGCCCCTCCCTACATTTTTGTGAATCGGCGCAGCTGTAGATTCAACGAAAAAAAAATGTAAAACACAAAAAAAACCTCAAATCTGAATTGTTTTTCTTTTTTTCAAAAAAAGCTCATAAGACAAGTCATCAGCCTCTTAAAGAACTAGATAGCAGCTGTTGCTGCAACCATGATAGGAGGCTGAACGTGAAAACCAATTCTTCGAAGTTTGAAGGCTTGACCTTGCTCGAGACACTTTTTTTAGTATACACAAACGTAAAACAGTTCATTCAAAAAGTTTCTTACAGGCATCCATTTAACGTCCAGAATTTCTTTTTCACACCGAACTGTTTCTTTATTTAGTGGTGCAAGTTGAACAATAAAATACATATCGGAAGAGTCGAAATTAAACCCATGAACGTGTCGCATTCCGAGGACGGATCGAAATTCTGTTTTGATTCCAGTTTCTTCAAAGACTTCTCTTATTGCAGCATCCCCTAAATCTTCACCTGAAAGTATTTCCTCGTTTTGATACTGTTCTTACTTTTAGTACACACAGAGTAATTGGCAAATCCAGAATCTGTCTCTAGGGAGGATAGGGTGCAAGGCCGTATCCAGAGGGGGGGGGGTACGAGATTTGAATTCCCCGAAATTTTGGGCTGGTTCGTAAAAACGCAACAAATATGTGTAAAACAAATTTTTGGTGAGTTTTTAAGAGTTTTTTTTTAGTAATACTCTCCGAACTGAGTATTGATTCAGGGTTCAAAGCGATCACACCTATCTAAAACCAGATATTTTTTTCGAACATAATCAAATTAGTAACTTTCGCAATCTAATCTCAGTGAAGTAAAAGAACATTTATTTCATAACGAAATTGAACGTTTTACGAGCACCATCAGATTAGTAAGTTTTGCAATCTAATTTACTGTGGTACTGTGAAGATCAATATATGCAGTAAATAGCTATAGTAATTACATTTGAGTGAAAAAGGATTATAATTGCGCAACGTTTGGATTATAAAACTTGGAATATAAAGTATTATAAACAGCACGTTTTTTGGATTTTCGGGGGGTAGTCAAACCCCCCCCCCCCTTGCGAGTAAGTCTCGTTTAATGTTTTGAATTATCATTATGCTTTTGCCCGAGTAACAGCATAGTTCACACGAGGGTGCTTGTTATCAGCGTTCAGTGGCAGATTTGGATTACTTCACGGATTTTCGAAGCCCATATTCCCCTGTTGCCGTTTCTATCACCCAAGTTTGATATTTAGCCATTATTGAGGCGTACCTGTCCTGGTTATATTTTTAGCCGTGCCAGTAATTAACGGCCAAAGCCAACAGTACGTTAAGATTAGAGTGGGTAAACAAATAGTTGATCTATTTGAAGTGGGCGAAGTCTCTTTATTTTAATTGGTATGGGTCGTAATCGCAAACGTAATCGTCCCTCTGAGGACTCAGAAAACCCGTTGAATTCTACATCTACTATTACCGGAAGTTCTATCACCCAAATTACCGTGGAAACTTTATCACAGAAATTTAATAAAGTACTTGAAGCTGTCCAAGAAAATGGTAGAAAACTAGACATGGTGAACGATAAGTTAAAAACACTAGACGATCGTGTTTCCAAATTAGAGGTGACCCAGTCTGACCAGTGTTCTCAAGTTGCTATTCATGATAGTAGAATTGAAGTTCTAACAAATGAGAACTCATCCTTGAAATCACAATTATCAGTTCTTGTTGATGAGACTAAGGCCCAGGGTAATGCAGTTTTGGAAATGTCAGATAGGCTTATTAAACTGGAAATTGAACAGAGGGGTAAAAACATAATTTTTTGAAATGCAGGTTGCGAAAGTGAAAATGGTGCTGTTGCTTTGTTCCAGGATATTGTTAAAGTGGGCTTAGAACAGTCTATAGTACCACCATTCAAAGTTATTCAGTGCAAGAAGGATGCCAAATTTTTCAAAGTTGAACTGAGTGACAAGGAAACAAAAATTGGTCTATTACGCAGTGCAAAAAAACTAAAGAATAAGAATTTTGGCCCATTCAAGGAATTGTTTCTTAGTGATGATGCGACCCCTGAGTTACGTCGGGCTAGAAAAGTTTTATTTAATAAGCGAGCCCAGTTACGAGATGCAGGATTTGATGCATGGGTTTCTAAATCTTTCCCACCTTGTGTTCAATTTAAACGCCCTGATGGATCGATCGCTAAGTATTTTCAGAATGATGTAATTACTGAACTTGCTAGACCGGTTATTAGCCATGACTATGGAGGGCGTAGTCAAAGAGGTCGATTCGGAAAGCAGAAGTGAATGTTTTGCTTGTTTGTAGTTAATCAAGAAAAATTATATTTGTTTTTATAGTTTGTGATGTAAGGTTAAGTAATTTAATTGGCTGTTAGAGTTTAGATTGGCTACCCTCTGTGTGATTATATTGTGCTCTTTGGTGATTAATAATGATTGTTTTCTTCGCTTGCCTTTATTTAGAATTTTTACCTTATTTCTTTTGGTGTTTTTTCTTTTCATTTTTTCTTTTGATTATTTTTGTTTCATTTTTTGTTGTGAGAATTGAGAGATTAAATATCTTTAATTGTGATTGGTACATGCCCTATTCGTCACCACTGGTCATTTGGATCTTTAATAGATAGTGATTAGAGATCTGGTTCTACCCCTGGGGGCTCGTAATATAATTGATTTGGAAAATAAGAAGGTAAATTTTTATAATTATTTTAATGAATGTATTAATAGAAATTTGGACTTTGTGGTTCCAGCTTTTGACCCCCCTGAGGATTCTAAATTTGTTTTTAGTTATGATTTTCATGATGTTGAGCATCGGCATGGTGGATCGGAAGATTTTGGGATTTTTCATTTGAATTGTCAGGGCCTAAATACGACATTTGATTTTTTGGCGAATCTAGGTAAACTTAATCTTTTCCATGTGTTTTCTTTGACGGAGACCTGGTTGAAGGACCACAATTCTGCTCTTTTAGATATACCTGGATATACTTTGTTTATTCGGAACCAGGAGTTACGTCAACACGGTGGCCTTGCGGCTTATGTTCGTGAAGATCTCCATGTTAGAGTCCAAGATGATCTAAGTGAATATAAGGAAATGGTGTGTGAAACACTAGTATTAAAAGCTAAATTGAATAATGTTAATACATATTTAGTAATTGTATATAGACCTCCTTCTGGTTCTATTCAACAATTTTTTGAGAACCTTCATGAACAGATGGCAAATGTACAAATTAGTAACAACCCTTGTTTTTTTCTAGTTGACTTTAATGTTAACATGCTGGATATGGAGTCTTTTGTGACTTCTCAGTTATTAAATTTGTGTATGTATTATGGGCTGTTCCCAACGATTAACATCCCGACTAGAGTTTCTAGGACGTCTGCAAAACTTTTGGATAATATTTTTTCCAATTCACCTTTTAGATCGCCAAGAGTTCTTGTAAATGTGGAATCTGACCACTTTGGTGTTTTTGCAGATTATGAGGTATCTATCCCTAAGCGAGAAACTCCTGAACGGAGTAAAAGAGTTGTAGTTTTTGATCGTAGTGCCCTACTGAATCTAAAAAATAATATGGTTCATATTGATTGGGTATCTCTGTTTGGAAATGAGAGTGATATAAATACTAAATTTTCACTCTTTTGTAGTAAGCTTTTAGAAATGGTTAAGGAAGTGGGAGCAGTGAAGAATTCGAAAGGTCGAAAACATTATGGGAGGAAGTCATGGATAACGTATGACCTTCTTCGAAAAATAAATGTAAGAGATAGACTGTTTAAGTCACAAGCTTTAAGACCGACGGATGAGAATAAAGAGTGATACCGTGCTTTTCGTAATTGTTTGAATAATATCCTCCGTGAGGCTAAACAAAAATATTTTAGTATGAAGTTCAAGGATGTTAAAGGTAACCCGTTGAAAACTTGGCAAATAATCCGTAATGTTATAGGTCAGCGGTCTAATATTCTACCAACTGAAGTGACTGTTAATGAGGTTATAATTGCAGATGGTACTGGGATATGTAATAAGTTTTTAAATCATTTTTGTTCAGTAGGCCTACAAATAGCCGAGATGATTTCCTCGTCTCCAGATGACCCACCCTTTGGATCTACTCTACCATCTCCTGCAAATGTATCACTACATCTTAAGATGATTACATTAGATGAGTAAAGGGACATTATCTACATTATGAAAAATAGTTCGTCCAGTAGTGACTTATTGAGCCTAAAAATTCTGAAATGCATTTTCTCTTGTATATCTGGTATTTTTACATAACAGATAATGATTGCTTCCGTCAAGGAAGGTTTCCAGATTGTTTAAAAAATGCAAGAGTGACACCGGTTTATAAAGGTGGTGATAGAAATGATTTGGGTAATTATCGCCCAATATCAGTCTTGCCAGTTATTTCTCGTCTTATTGAAAAATGTTTTAGTAATCGGTTGACCTATTTTTTTAGAGAAGTTTAAATTGTTGAATAATAATCAGTTCGGTTTCAGAAAAGATAGGAAGACAGAGGACGCATTGATACTTTTAACTAGTATAATTAACATAGCTTTAGATGAAGAATTTAAGGTTGGTGCAGTGTTTCTAGATGCACAGAAGGCTTTTGATACAGTTGACTATGGCCTACTCCTGAAAAAATCCGAGGTCTATGGGATCCGAGGTAAAGCTCTTGACTTTATACGGAGTTTCCTTAGTAACCGGTACCAGTTTGTAGAGATGACTTGTATACAATCAGGCACCCGCCCAGTGGCTAGTGGTGCCCTGCAGGAGTCAGTTCTTGGTCCGATTCTTTCTTTATTGTATATTAATCATATGCGTGATTGTAACCCAAGTTGTTGTTTTAACGTTTGTGATATGGCCAAAAATCCCAGAAATGAGAAGGTATCATAATTTGCTGATGACACAGCTGTTGTTAGTACTGCAAAGACAGAAAAATTACTTCAAACATCGATAAAAGATGTTATTGAAAGGTTATATTCCTGGTTGAGGGTAAATAGATTAAAGATTAATCTGGGTAAGACTAATTTTGTTATTTTTTCCCGTTCACCAGATTTTTATCCATGGTTTCAGGATATTGCAACACAGTATGGAGCTTTAAAGCGGGTGTGTTCTTATAAGTACCTGGGGGTTTATATTGATGATGTTTTATCATTCAAGCGCTGTACATTATGTTTGTAAAACCGTGTCTCGTAACCTGGGTATAATGAGAAAACTTAAGCATTTTTTTCCTCCTTTTGTTATGCGCCTTCTTTATTTTTCCCTTATCCAACCATATATATTGTATTGTAGTAGCGTTTGGTTTGGAACATTTTCTTCTATTGCTCGGCCAGTACGAGTTCTACAAAACAATGCTGTTCGGCTGTTAAATGACCTACAACCCCGGGATTCGGTACGAAACGTCTATAAGCGTGTAGAGATACTGCCAGCTTCCGGATTACGGGAGTTGTATACACTTCTATTCATTTTTAGGATTCAGAGGGGTATAAACCTCCCGTGTTTTGATAGCTTGGCTAACCTGAGATCTTCTGTCCACGATTATTATACTAGGTCATCTGCAGAGATTAATATTCCACTGGTAGTTTCGGCCCGATCGATGTTTTCTTTGCTTCACAGGGGGATCAGAAGTTGGAACCATCTTGATCAAAATACAAAAAATATAGGTGATATTTCTTCGTTTAAGATAGTAATTAAAGGGATGCTTTTTAGTAAGTATGAATTTTAGGGTTTTTTTTTTAAATAATGATATTGGTAAATTTTTATGGCTCCTGGGGGTGATGATTATGAATATGATTGCAAATTTAATGAAAATGTTAAGGTTTAAGGTTTGTGGTGCTGTTTGGGGACTCTGATATAGATAGGTTATTATTTTTTTCGTTTTTTTTTTTTTATTGTTTTGTTATGTTAGTGTATTTTTTCCAGCCCCTTGGACAAGTTTTTAATTCTTGTGGTGGCCGCTAAACTTATGTTAAATTGTTTGTTTGTTTAGAATAAATCTCTCTCTCTCTCGAACAAAAATCCTGGATATATCTTTGATATGGTGCAAAATCTGTGACAAGTACACGATAATACCTGTGACGAGTACAATTAATACCATTAAAAAGTGCAACATTCGTCACTTTCTAGTGGATGATCAAAAGACACTATGTTAAACTTCGTATATTGACCCAAACGGAGAAATTTTTTTTATATTTTGGACTGTTTTTAGTGACAATTTTTTGAAGTACCAAGCACAGCAAACTTGAAATTTGATTTTTGAAGTAATTAAATAGAAACTTACACAGGCATATTCAGCGCCGTATCCAGGATTTTTTTTTTCGGAGGGTGTTTTACTAAAAAAAAATATGGGGGTGGGAGGGTTTACACAAAAAAAAACTCAAAAAACGCATACAAAATTTTTTTTATGTTCATTTTTGTTACGTTTTTACGAGTCAGACAAACATTTCGGGGGGGGGGGGTCAAAACCCCCTATCCCCCTCCCCCCCCCTGTATACGGCCTTGGATATATTTATCGTAAAAAATCAGGAAACATCCGAAATTCAACTTCTAAAGAAAAAGATCTCCATAATCAGTGACGAAATTTTTTATAGTAGCGGGAACCCCAAAAAAAAAGAAAAAAGACTTAGGGTGAAAATTCAGCAATAAAGCTAAGAACATAGGAACCAAAAGACTGATTGTTGATAACGACTAATGCTCAATTATACAAACGCAGTATGATCTTATCCAGCCAGAAATGAAAAAATTTGATTAAATGAGGCTTTACAAGAAATCCCTGTATTAACGGTTAATTTTGTATCGAGTATATGACTCATTAGTAGTGAATGTGGCACCACGCGGCATTACTACCCTTAAAACTGAAGAGCGCAAAATTACTTTGTTCATGAACCTATCAAAAGGTGTAGATTTTCCTTGAAGGTGCAGCTATCTCTGAGGAGCAACAGATCGTTTAAATTTTTATAGACCACAATTATTGGGAAATTTAACTAATTGATTTTGCTAGTTTATTTTTGTAGACCAAAAGTATTTTAAAATTTAACTAATTGGTTTTGCTAGTTTATTTTTGTTCAGCGTGGTAGCACTGACCGAAATGTGGTACTTCCAAACAAACTTCATAAATTAGAAACAACCGAAAAATTATCTTACGACAATTTTAGGTATGAACAGACTTAAGAGGGGTCAGTGGTTCCCAACCTTTTTCAAATGCCACACCCCCTTAAAAAGGATCTTCACCGTGGAGAACCACCCATAAAAATTAATAGAAAGAGAACATTGAAAACAATACAATACTAACTTGGATACATTTTTAATACAATTTCAAAGTATGAATAGATGGGTCTAGGTCAGTGGTTCCCAATCTTTGTCAAATCCCATACCCCTTAAAAAGATTTTAATCTTGGGGTACCCCCTATAAAAATAAACAGAAAGATACATTTTTTAACATAAATTCAAAGCAACAGAACATCTTTTTTAACAGTTTAGCATGAGAATTTATGAAAAGAAAATTATGGCTATACGGATCTCAAGTGAGCTGAAGGATCTCAGTGAGATCCTTGAGCTCAGATACTTGAGCCGAGCTTCTTAAAAGCTGGGCCAAATGAAGACAGATAAAGCCTTAAATCTGAAGCTGCATTAAGTTTATTTATATGTTTGTTCCTAATAAATGCACAGAATAAATACTCTCTCAACAAGTACTGAGCTTTGGAAAAAAGACAACACTTCTCACCGATACTTTTATATTCTTTCCTTATTATTTCGAAATAATATTTACAATTAAGACAATTAAATAACATTATCCAGTTACGTGGTGGGACTTTTTACTTGCTGTTATTTAAATAACAATATGAATTAAGTATAGAATAATAATTTGTTTGTTGTTAGTAAACCACTCTAGATCAATGTGATTAGGCAAGTTACCCACTTCAAAATTAACAAGACACTTAGATATTGACTGTGAAATCTGTTTGCTTTCCCAGCATTGCAAATGGTAAGTCCACGAATGGAAATGTTTTCCTTATTTACTATGTAAGTGAACAAAATCGGTGTTTTCTCTTCCTAATAACTGAATTATTCTCAGTTATTATTACTTGATTGCAGCGCGAAAGAATGCCCATATTCATGATAGTGTAACTAAAGCGGAAACAGTTGAATTTTTTTAAGTGAAAAATAGATTGCTCAGAAAAAGAGCAATCTATTGATTATTCAAAATCTAACATAAACGTAAGTTTTAAGGGCTATGACATAAACGTTTATTAAAACAAAATGTTAAGAATGTAACCACCGTGACAACCCAACCAAAATTATTAAGTCCGCAATTATTGATATTTTTTGCGTACCCTCCACCCCCCTCAAGGCTTCTACATACCCCCGAGGGTATAAATACCACGTTTAGGGAGCCATGAAACTTTAACAAAAGGATATACTTCTTCTATGGATCCAAAATGTGGCATTTTTGGCAACAAAACCTCCAATTTTGATCTATTTTATATCCTGAAAAAGGTGACACAAAAACAATTTTCACAAAAAAACTCCAAATATCTTGAGAAAAAAAGAACAGCCTACTTAATCGATAGTAAGCAACACCCAATATTCCTGAATTGAGGAGGGGACAGCCCCTTTCATATACAGAATAATTTCTGTTCGTTTTGAGTTTTAATGTCGTTCCTTACTTTCAGTTAAAAAAAAACTTTTTTTTATTTCATTGGTAAAGTGGTGGAGGCAATGAAAATGTAAAAAGTATAATGTAGATGTCAACACATATTGAGGTGGGCTCCCGTACCCCACTTGCCCGGCATTTTTTTGCATTTATCATATTTTGTACATCTATTTTTGTAATTAACCATTTTGTCATCACAATTAAGAAGAGATTATTAAGTTTCTTTTTGTCAGGATATCCAACTTCATAAGTACTGCTCTCCGTTGGGGCTTAATGTTTGTTTTGTTGTATTGGGGGTTTTGTTGCATTAAGCCATTTATATAAAATAGTCAAAGTAGAGTATCCAAGGCCCACTGAAATTGGTCTGTCTCTCTGTGCCTCTTCTTTTCTTTATCTTTGTATATCTCTCTGTTCTATTCTTCTGTGTATAGTTCAGAATATTTTCGTTCCTAGGCTCTAAAATGGCATTTAAAAGAAATCAAATATGTTTGTACAATGTCTTCCTTGAGCTTTTCAAGAGCGTAAACCATTTTGAATAAATATTGTCGATTTAGATGGCTAGAAAAGATACTTTTAGCAATAACTTGAAACAATCAGAGGTAATAGAGGACGAATCAATGTAGGGTATTTAGTTAAGGGTTATGGGGTAGAAACAAGGCCGTATCCAAGGGGAGGGAGCACCGAGCTTGAACCCTCCCCTCTAAAATTTGGTCCGACTCATTAAAAAGTAACAAAATGCACAATGTTTTTATGCGTTTTGTATTTTTTGTGTTTTTTGGAAACCCCGCCGCTCTGCCAACAAAATTCCTGGATACACCCTTGGGTTGAAATCTCACTTTTATCAGCCACTAAACCTTTCTGTTTTTAGTCAAATAGATAATAGATAGATAATAAAAATAGATAATAGTCAAAGAAAATAAACAATAAACTAATAAAGTAAAAATAGGTGACAAAAGCCGTCTTTTAGTATAAATTAAAAAAACACATTTTTTCCACTGAAAGCAAGGATCAAGATTAAAACTTAAAACGAACATAAATTATTCCGTATATGAGGGGGGGGGGGGGCTACCCCCTACCCAATACCTCGCTCTTCGCGCTAAAGTTTTTTGGTACTTTAAAAAAGTTTCTTATTCTAATTAAACGGCCCTTCTGTTTCACAAGTCGTTCTTAAAGAATTAGGACAAAAAGTCAAACTTAGCGTAAAGAGTCAAGTGTTGAGGAGGGGGCATGTCAACAGATTGACTTAAGTTTACGAGGTTCATGGGCGTCAATTCACAGAATCGTAACCACGATGCGTGGGGGTATTTTTTAAAATCTAAGGGGCCAATTTTGTTGTTTTTTCTATTGATTTTTTTTTGTGTGAAAGTACGGAAACAAAATTTCATTTTCAATGAAAAATATATAAAAAACGCGTTTTCAAGATCGAGGGGACAATTATACCAACCACCCACTCGCCCTAAAAATAAAACATTTGAAAATGCAGAACAACTACAGTTATTTTTTATTTATTACCTTTTATTTGATATAAGAGAAAAATGTGCAATTTAAACACCAATTGTCCATTTTTTTTTGGGGGGGGGGGGTGATCTCGGATGTCCTCAATCTTGATCTTAAATGCTGATATTTTTTCTGATTTTTTTCTTTTTTTAAGAAAATAACTTCCAGATTTTGGAAATACAAAATAAATATGGTTTCCGAGAAAACCAATCGGAAGCATAATTCTTCCTTCGAATCGGAAGCATGTTCTTCTCACAAAGAAAAGATGCATAAATACCGCTCACTATAGTGATAATTGGTGTATTATGGCAGCCTAAAGTCTTGAAGCAAACTTACCTGGCTCCACGTATCCTCCAGGTAGCTTCCAATATTTTTTCTGTTGAAATTTTTCTTGTACGGTTAATATATTATCCTCTTCATCGACAACAATGCCACCTACACCAATCATAGTATGACAAAATGGAGGAATAGGGCATTCTTCCTCACTTGGTAGCCATTTTAACAAAACCGCTGTATCTGGCAGCGCATGGTGATAATGGAAGCCGCACTAAAATAAACATATGTTAATACTTTATGTGAAACCAAGGATAAGGGTCCTTCAGAGCCATTGATGGCGCATAGGGTGTCGACAATTGTCGATGTTCCAGTTGCAAGGTCTTTTTTATACAGACAGCTAGCAACCCTGTAGCCAAGCGTTGTGGAAGCTATATATATATATATATATATATATATATATATATATATATATATATATATATATATATATATATATATATATATATATATATATATATATATATATATATATATATACATATATATATATATATATATATATATATATATATATATATATATATATATATATATATATATATATATATATATATATATATATATATATATATATATATATATATATATATATATATATATATATATATATATATATATATACGCGCATATAATGTTTTAGAGGTAATTACTTGGCAAAAAAAATGAGAGAGAGAGAGAAGAAGAAGAAAAAGACTGTCATCCTATTACAGCAATTGAGACAAATGTGCACTTGAACGAGGTTTTGACCTTACTCATCTATCCAACTACGTTGGACCAAACAGTATAACCGAACCATCAACCAAATAGAAATGTTCAAATCCATGCAAAGTCGTCATCAATAAATGTAATTCGTTGTAAATTTACAAGCAAAAGCACCTTAAATATAGCAAAATATTTCCAAGTAGTACCTTTCATTAGGGCTCATCAGAAGAAATACCACCTGCCTTAACGGGTTTCGAGGCTTTACTTTCTTTACCTGGCACAGTGGAGCCTCTACCATAAGATCTTTATGGTATCCCTATGTTAAGTAAAACTTGTGAAATACATGCATACTAGAAATTTATTCAAAAATATATATAAATTCGGTTTCTTTCATTCTTTATTAACATCCCAGAGGTCACTGAGCAAAGGCCATTATGGACCAAACAAAAACTGGACCAGGCGTGACCTACAAAACAAGTGTTTTATTGGTATCTAGAACCAATTACAAATTTAAAGTTCTACAAGCTGGTTTGAAAACAATGTACAAATTCAAAATTCCAAAAAAGAAAAGCGAAAGAGAAATTATATTAAAATATCATTCAGTATTTCTTTATATTTTTATGTACTATTCCCTAAGAATTCTTAGTGTATAGATTTTAACCTTTTTAATTGCCAACTAATTTTTTTTGGCAGAACAATCTCCAAAGATCAGTTATTTGCTGAGCTTTTTAAAATTATTTTTAAAATATGTGTAATTACCGCAAATTTTTGCATGCCTAAATAATTGGGAATAATAAGCTGAATAAGTAATATTTGAATGTATATTACTTTCAAGGAATGGAAAATTAATTACTTCAAAATTAAAATTGGTTTTTGTAGACCAAAAGTATTGTAAAATTCAACTAATTGGTTTTGCTAGTTTATTTTTGTAGACCAAAAGTATTGTAAAATTCAACTAATTGGTTTTGCTAGTTTATTATTGTAGACCAAAAGTATTGTAAAATTCAACTAATTGGTTTTGCTAGTTTATTATTGTAGATCAACAGTATTGTAAAATTCAACTAATTGGTTTTGCTAGTTTATTATTGTAGACCAACAGTATTGTAAAATTCAACTAATTGGTTTTGCTAGTTTATTATTGTAGATCAAAAGTATTGTAAAATTCAACTAATTGGTTTTGCTAGTTTATTTTTGTAGATCAAAAGTATTGTAAAATTCAACTAATTGGTTTTGCTAGTTTATTTTTGTAGACCAAAAGTATTGTAAAATTCAACTAATTGGTTTTGCTAGTTTATTTTTGTAGACCAAAAGTATTGTAAAATTCAACTAATTGGTTTTGCTAGTTTATTATTGTAGACCAAAAGTATTGTAAAATTCAACTAATTGGTTTTGCTAGTTTATTTTTGTAGACCAAAAGTATTGTAAAATTCAACTAATTGGCTAAGCTTTTTACATCTATTTTTAAAATCTGTGTAATTACTGCAAATTGGGAATAATAAGCTGAATAAGTAATATTTGAATATATATTACTTTCAAGGAATGGAAAATTAATTACTTCAAAATTAAAATCATCCGTTTTATAATACATTTTAAAAACTAATTTATTATTATCTGAAATATTAATAGTTAAATCTAAGAAACAGTCAGTGTCCTGTCCCAAGCTAGGCTTCAGAATTAACTCTTGTAGATAAATATTTTTTGATATCTCAATAAACTCTGCACAATTTATTACTAAGAGATCGTCCAGATATCTTTTATTATATCAAAGGTTATATTTTACATTGCTGGGGCTATTTGTATTTATCATATATTCGTATTCTAATTGACTTTAAAACAAGTCCGCTATGAATGGACTCGCATTCCCACGCATAGGAATGCCAACAGTTTGTTTATATAAATTACCATTAAATCTTATAAAAGTATTAAACATAACAAATTCCAATAAATCACATACCATATCCAAGCTATAAAATCTTGAATTAATAGTACTTCTAAAGAAGTTCATCCATCGGGCTTTTTTATTAAAAGTATCAATTTTCAAAAATCCGATATTAGACAAAGAAAAGATTCCTTTATGACCATTTTCAATTTTTTGAATACTAAATATGTGCGAAATTTGCATACATTGTAGTAAAGTACAATTACTCGATTTTCTTAGCTGAAACATAGGCCAAAGAATCTATCACTTGTAATGTGTCATTAACACTCAAATTTGGGTTAAAATTAGAAACATTTTTAATTCCGGAGCACAATGCACAAAATTTATTTTTAATATCTCTAAAAATTAAAGACGGGTCAGTGGCCGCAATTCTGTCTGGGCACCTCAAGGCTCAAACAAAAAAGTTGGATTTGGACGGATTCTTATTGAAATTGACCGTCCAAACTAAGAAAGAAAAATTTTTATCATTATCATTTATTTTTAAATTGAATTTTTTCAAAATGATGTGTTCGATTTTTTCAATTAAACCCCTCTCCTGTGGGTATTCCTTTTCGCATTTATTTTTTGTTTGTAAACCTTTTAGTAAGATATCAGAGTGCAGTTCCCGACAAATTTTGGCCATATTATTGCTATCTTTAGCAACAGGTACAATCAAAGAATAATTTTTCCTGTTAGTTAATTCTTGTTTTATACTGTTATTATAAAACATTGAATTTTTCACCGAATTTTTTGAATATATTCAAAACATGCTATTTCGTGTAATAGTCAAAATCAAATCTATCCAATTCTGAAACCTATTTTTGGTAACTTGCTACTTCTTGCAACATATATAAGTAAATAGATTTTAATGGTTCTCTAATCCTCTATGAATATCTGCTAAGCTGATGCGCTGAGAAAGACGGAATTTAGCCCCCATTTTCATTATATATTAAAAATCAAAATATTTTATACTAGAAAATTCCCCCGTTACAACATGTTCGTAAGTTTGATCCACATACGGTAAAACTTGCTCGCAACTACAAACCGGTTTCCAATTAATCTCCCTCTCAAGTTTTTCAAGTATTAAGTAATGGTTAAAAATTATTTGACCAATAGTTTTTGAAAATTTATATGTTAAAATTGGCCTATCTTTATGCACCAAATTAGATGGAAGGGTATTCTTCACTCTCCACTGGTTTAAGATTCCGGGTAGATTAGTATCTTCGATTTGTTTAGTACTAAAACGAACAAACGAATGTAATCTCTTATCCTTATTAACATTTTTATCAGCTTTATTATACTTTGAAATAAATTTTGATTTGGCTAAAATGCAAACTGCATCATGAACTAATTTAGTTTTCGAATTACAAGTTGTATTATTTTTTGCAATCCAGAATACTTCTATTAAATTATTCCTTAATAACTTATTTAAATATTTTATTAAACTAGCCATTCCATTAGTCTCAAAAATCGGACATAAATCGATTAATAATGCATTTAAATCTAAATAATTCTTTTTATTATTTTTCCTATGTCCTCTTGATCGGTTTTTACGTTTCGTGGGGCAATTAAAAGAAGGGTGCTCAGTTAACCCATTAATACAGTTAGCAACTACATTGGATATGTCTCCGTATTTCGCAACTGGATCGTTTAGCCCAAAAGGATAAGCGCTACCCAGAGCATGGATCCAATAATCTTCTCGTCTGCGTAATTTATTATGTTCCTCTATTTTGGTAAAGCTTTTTTGATTCAACTTTTCTTAAATTATAACATTTAGTTTAAATACAGGGCTATTGCCATTATTGTAATGAAGAAGGAGATAAGTTTTTGTTTTTTCCTTGGTAATTGTAGTTTTATGTCCCGAAAACCTGTTATATATATTATTAATTGTTTCCCCCTCATATTGTAAATGACAATTTTTACATTCTAGTAAATAGATAATATTAGTTGTTTTACAATTTACATGTCCAATTAATAAACATTGAAACTTTTTTTTATATAAAGTGCTTTTAAAATAACTTCGAGGGATGAAGTGATCTTGAAAAATAAAAAACGACCATTATACTTACTAATATTCGGCAGACCCCTTTGAATATTATCATTACCATTATTATTCAATATAAAATCAGAAATCAAATAAAACCAAAACGACAAACAATACAAAGTCCAAAACATCTCCCGAAGTCAAGCCAAAAGTCCACAAGTATTAAGGTTATTCTAACTAATTAAAAAAAAAGAAGAAAAAAAAAAAAAAAAAAGAAAAAAAAGGAACCATACCTTCAAAAAACACAACCCTAAATAGAGCCTTTGCTTAATACTACCATTTTAAAAAGTAATAAATTAGCCAAATAATCATCAATATCAAGTAAAACCTGGACAACGGTTAAGGTCCGTCAGGGAGGAATTTTTGATGATTCCTCCACCAGCACTAGATCCAACCTGGATTCATATAATGCTTTAGAGGTAATTACTTGACAAAAAAAATAAATGAGAGAGAGAGAGAAGAAGAAGAAAAAGACTGTCATCCTAATCCAGCAATTGAGATAAATATGCACTTGAACGAGGTTTTGACCTTACTCATCTATCCAACTACCTAGGACCAAACAGTATAACCGAAGCATCAACCAAATATAAATGTCCAAATCAATGAAAAGTCGTCGTCAATAAATGTAAGTCGTTGTAAATTTACAAGCAAAAGCACCTTAAATCTAGCAAAATATTTCCAAGTAGTACTTTTCATTAGGCCTCATCAGAAGAAATACCACCTGCCTTAACAGGTTTCGAGGCTTTACTTTCTTTACCCGGCACAGTGGAGCCTCTACCATAAGATCTTTATGGTATTACATACCATAATTTGGACTTGATTTTCGGATTATCAAGTTGGATATACTGTTTTGTCCTAGGTGATTGGATGGATGAGTAAGGATGGACCTTGTTCAAGTGCTCATTTATCTCAGTTACTAAATTAGGAAGACAGTATATATATACATATATATATATATATATATATATATATATATATATATATATATATATATATATATATATATATATATATATATATATATATATATATATATATATATATATATATATATATATATATATATATATATATATATATATATATATATATATATATATATATATATATATATATATATATATATATATATATATATATATATATATATATATATATATATATATATATATATATATATATATATATATATATATATATATATATATATATATATATATATATATATATATATATATATATATATATATATATATATATATATATATATATATATATAAAAAAATATAAAAAATAATATATATATATATATATATATATATATATATATATATATATATATATATATATATATATATATATCTAATGTGTTCCTAATTTAGTAACTGAGATAAATGAGCACTTGAACAAGGTGCTCATTACTCATCCATCCAATCACCTAGGACAAAACAGTACATCCAACTTGATAATCTGAAAATCAAGTCCAAAATAGAGCCAAATCAGCATTGATAAGCATAAATCATTGTCCCAACACCAAGCCATAGCACCTTAAATATACAAAATATAATATTCCCCAAGTAATCACCACATATCAGGGCTCCTCAGATGAAAACTCATTACCTATATAGGTTTCGGCACTTCAATTTCATTACCCAGGCAAAATGAGCACGCCGTCCCATAGAACGTATGCCATACCCCCATGCAGTGACACCTGTGGAATATCTATGAATCAAACAATACCCAAAAATATAAACATATACCCAAAAATTCTCCAAGCGTCCTTAACCATCATTCACCTAGCACTGAATCAAACAAAAAACAGCCCAACTCTGAAAGAATATCCTTCCGCCAGTCTAACTCTCCTAATTGCATAACCATAACAGTCAGCCAAAAACTTTTCACTTTCAAATTTAAATTCTAAGAACTGATTTCCAAACCTTTTAAGTAAACAAGGACCTACATGTGTCGAAACAAACCTTAAAATAAAAAAAACATAAAGAGAGAAGACAAAAAAAAATTCATCCAACAAGATACCTCAAAATATCATTCAAAATGTCTTGATAATTTTTATTATACTTATTTAAAGTAGATTATATTGAAAACTAAGCTTTTTAAATTGCCAAGCAAGTTTATTGGCGGAAAAACCTCTTACGATTAACTTGTCGCTCAGTATTTGACATCTCTTTTTAAAATCGATTTAATTAGTTCAAATTCTCGCATATCAAAATAGTTGGTAAAAATATGCTGAATATGTTATATTTGAATGTATATTACTTTTAGGAAATGGGAAATCAACTATTTCAAAATTAAAATCATCTGTTTTCTTATATATTTTGAAAACTAATGTATTATTAAGTAAGTCAGTAAGTTTATGTATAACCCGCATTATAAAATAAATGCGGAGTAAAAAAGCAAAAACAAAATAATATTATCCGCTAGGAAACAATAAGAAAAACATAACATAAATAACATAACAATATTTATAAATCTCTAATATGGAAAAAAATAAGTGAGGGGGTCACTGGCAAATATCTTCCTTGGAGTATTGGTCCTCAGGTGTTGTCAAGCAGCACTAGAGGGTCGATAAGTCCAAAATGAGAAATAATCTTGTGATTTCTGTACCACCTTGGTAAATATAGCAGGAATTTACAATATTTAAAATAGCCTCTCCTTAGCTGAAGACGGTCTTTTTGCGCATTAAAGGCTGCAAACGGGAAAGAAAAAGAATTGCAGGAGAACAAAAACTATAGTAAAGTTTACAAAGCCTCGGCGGCTGTACCTCCCTCTATTCGGCGAGATTTTACCATATAAGAAGCGAATACACTGCAGAGCACTAGCAACCAGAGACGAGCATGTAGTCGAAAGTGTATCAGAAAAAATAATCCCAAGCCATTTCAACTTCGAGACACAGTTGAGTAGCATTGTACCCACATGTAAAGGAGGAGCAGGGTTAGAAGTGTTAAAACACAGAAACTCACATTTTGAAGCATTTACAAGAAGCCCAATCATACTCAAAGCATTAATCAGAACATTTAGATTTTTTGTGAGGCCTGACCAAGTATGACTAACTAGCAGAACATCATCAGCATAGGCAATGTGACTAACAGCTGTATTTTCTAAAAACACAGTAGGAGACAGCATTCGCAAACAGTCCGCAAGCACAGTTTTAAAAATATATGGAGACAGCACACCACCTTGCCTGACTCCCTTCTTTACTGAGATAGGTTCGATATATCAGACATCCATTTTAACCGAACCAACGAATTGGAATACCAATATTGTAGAACTTTTACAATGGAAGAATTAACTCCTGCTTTAGCTAAGCAGTAAAGCGCTTGCGAATGTACAATGTTGTCAAAAGCGCCCGAGATATCAACCGAGCAAAAATAATGTGACCTTTTTTGCATTTTTGCCGAGACTAGCAACTGACCAAGTATATGATGGGATTGATACAAACCAAACCGGGCTCTGAACCCAACTTGATAATCAGAAAAATCCCATTTAGTCAAAACTTCAGGCAATACATCATACTCAAACAGCTTGCTCATGAAGCAGGACACTGTAATTGGTCGATAACTGGAACACTGATCTGCGTCCTTTCTTTTTTTTAGAACTGATTTTACAATTCCCGAAAGAAAACTATCTGGAACTAACGACTGGGCTAAACACATCTTGAATAGAAGCTGAATGTGTGTTAACAATAATGGACTCTTAATGGTGAAGTGATTGCAACACAGACCATCCATATCAGGAGCCCTTGATTTCTTAACACTCTTAAAAGCCCAATAGATATCACCTCTAGATATTGACAATATATGGACTTGTCGAAGAGCTCGAGGAACAGTATTATGCAATGAGGAAGAAAACATGGACTGGATAGAATAATTAAATGTAGAAAAAACACGAGTAAAATGCACAACAAAATCAGTGATTTTGATAATCGAAACGGTAGCAGGCACACATTTGCTGCTAATAATTACACTGTACCAAGACATCAAATCCGAGGTGCCATCCAAATCATTCAGGCGGGCTTGACGCAAAGAAGATCTAAACCGACGTTTCGAATTTTGCTTAATTTTAAATACTTAACAGACTTGGGCCGATCACAAGCAATTCAAAGGCGAAGCCAAAACTTCGGGCGTTGTTTAGCTTTTCTCATTTCTGGGCACACATTCCATAATGGTTTTCTGGTGCCAAATCTAACACATTCAATGGGAATTGAAACTGAAGCAGCTGCCTTCAAACAATGTACAATCTGGTAATAGTAACAATTTAAATCGATCTTAGCTGTCGATGACCTTACCAGAGGTTTGTAAAAGGTGAAAAGGCACTTTCAGCCTTGATAATAACGAGCAAAGAATATACAAAAAATCTTAAGAATTTACTCGTTTCCAATTTGGCTTATCAAACCATTTATTTTGGTAAGAAAAATGGTTATAAGCCAGTAGAGCAGACGACTCAATGTCACAAGTTAAAGGCAAGTGATCATCCTCAATTTTATCATCTAAAACAATGACAGGAGGAATCACGAGTGATTCACTTGAAACTATAATATGATCAAGGTTTGATATAGAACCATAACGGTTATGAATGTAAGTAAACTGTTTATCTTTATTGAGTAGCTGATAGCCACTAGGCAAAGCATCAAAAAACAGGTCACTTCTTTCAGATTGGGACAGAAGATTGGCATTGATGTCACCAGCCACAATCCAATTTAATCCCTGATTGGTCACTCTTAGCAGAAGAGATTACCAGTCCAAGTCCAGGGGAAATTAAAACAAGAAAAACAACCATTTAAAGGTACTTAGGACAAAAAAATCCTTCTGATGTACGTCTAGTGGACGATATCGAACAGTTTTTTTTGCGATCAGGATAATAAAAAGGAAAGTAAAAAGAAAAGAAAAGCCCCAGTACCAACATCAGTGTAAAATGGTTACCATCGGATGCTAGTCTGGTTAAGGCTTTACAGATCTCAAATTTACTTTTGTGTCATCTCTTAATATTCCCAAGAGCCTTAAGACATGCTTGGTTATCATATATGATACAAATGTTCCAGTCTGTACTATTTAATCATTCCAGTCTTCTAGTTCCAAAGTCTTCTAGTTCCAGCCTGGAAGACCGTTGCGAATTCCCCAAGTGATAACTTGCAATCCGTTCATTAAGATGAACAGATTGGCATTTTGATACATCATAACTTCATTTTCATCATCTGTACAGCAGATTTTTACGTTATTTTCACTTATCAGTAAGATTTCCTGCTCCATTTAATTCCTTTTCTTTGTGATAATAAAAATTCCCTTGTTGGTTTTATCATTGGAATAATATTATCCTTGAGCATCTGGAACTGCCTACAGTCAAGCAGTAGTGAGTTGCATGCGTCCACGTTGCTTTTCGTTTTGCTACTCTATAACTGCTATATCTTGAAATTATGGGTTAGCAAATTTCAGCCTGACAGCACTTTTTATTGCTTCTTCCTCCTGAAAATTCTCCATAGGTTGATGTCCTAAACATAGTTCCATGAGTACCATGGCAGTCCTGTAGTACGTTGATGTGATTATGAGGAAGGCAATCTTTTGCACCCTTTTCAAAGGGGTCATATGTATCTGCATTTGGGTCGATTTGACCCCATACGACAGCACGTCTTTAGTTTAGAGGTAGTACCTACTGGGTTCTTACGTATACCTGAAGCATGCAGTTCAATGTTTCCTCTGGACTGTTTGTGAGAGTACCATCTTCCCTCAAGACACTCTCTAGGTGGGCCCGAGTGTCCTTTTCTAGAGGCTTTAGCAGAATTATTGCAGATAATGAGTTGGCAGATGAAGCACCTAAGGCTGGTGAATCAAAGATTAGTTATGAGCTCAGAGTTGCTGGGAATTCTCATCTCTTAGAGTTGCTGGGAAGTTGCTACAGGGAAATGGAACCTTGAGAAGGCGGAACAGAATTGGCACAGAGTGGTGGGATGTAAAAAAAAACGAAGGAAGTAATTTCGAAGTTAATCCCCAAAGTGACCAAACACATCTTCTTCGAATCAAAAGGTCTGAAATACGAATGGTTATTGAAGTCATTATAGTATAAGGGTGGGATAATTTTGCTCCTAGTCCCCAAACCGTTGATTAGTTTGTTGTTGTTTTTGTTTGGGGGGGGGGGGTGAAATAGGGTTTTGGCCAGTTGGTGAGTCCTTACATATCAATAATTTATAACAATGTCATATTAATCATCTTTTTTTGGACATGGTAATATTTTCTTCTGCACTCCTGGCAGGTGCTTTCTCTTCTTCCTTATTCTCTTCCAAATATTCTTTGAGTATTAAAAATAACCAGTAAATATAGCGGTTGACAAGACCGAGAACAGATATTGAAACAAAGAAGGTGAAGAAAAACTTACATTGACAAGATGAGGAATCATTTGAGATTGTTCTAATTTAACTTTGAACCAAACAGCTCGTATTCCAGTCGCGTCCCACTCTTCAAGTGAAGCTAAAAGCATTTATTAGCTTCATTAAACTAATTTCTCTGTATTATTTAACTGGATAAAATACTAAATCAAAGACTATGAAATTACTCAGCTACTTATTTGGTTACTGATTACTAGCCTAATCAATAATTAAGTGATTACTAATAGCCAAAAACTTGATTAAATCAATTATTTGATTGTTTCCATAGAAACAAATTAAAATTTCAATGACATAATTAATCAATAATTATTTAGTGCAAATTACTTACTTAATTGCTTAATTTACACCCCACCCCCAAGTTTTTTTGGGGCACTCGGCAAAAAAGAATAAGTTGGTCACAATCTCTGACGCCGCCAAAAAAAAAATTGTTCTGTTAAATAAAGACCAAGAAAATACTGACATGTCATCTACAGAAATCTCGAACTTTGTCGGTAAACGCAGCAGTTTTACTCTTGCCATGGTTTTGCAGATGGTGCCACAATTTTCCATTTGGTTTAATAAAGAGCATTAAAATAGTGACATGATATATACCGAAATCTTAATCACGGTCGGTAAATGCAGCGGTTTTACTAACTCGTGCAGTGATATTATGTACTGAATTCAAAACGGACAATATGCTAATTACTGATAAGAAAAATCGTCAAAAGATAGTTGAAGTTACTTTAAAAATGGGTCAAAGGAACTTAGTTCAGGATGTTGATTAGTTACAATAACGAATCAATTTGCTTTCAAATGTGCCTTTCTTGAAAACAAAATCGAACCATACAAAGGAAGACCTTTTTCTCTAACAGAAATGTAATCTCTGAACTGAAATTATAACTAGGCGAGATAAGTCTAAGGCTAAATTGTCGATGGATATAGTCTTCTTCCTTTCTCTGCTGACTTATCAAGGTTTCGAACCCGAACGAGGTTAAACCAACAACAATTTTAAATCCCAAGAAAATAAACACTTTAAATGATAATCCTAGTATTTGGGACGACTTAATGTCAAAATAGAAAAGGACAGGCTGAATTTTTAAGCTCAATAACCAAGCTTTGATCACAATGAGCTACAAACTGACCAAAAACGGAAAACTTTTAAAGATTAGCAATGAGAGCAAAAGTAAAAATATTTTCTGGAATACCCTAAAGTAGGACTAGATTATAGGCGGCAAAAATGATTTTATTTTGATATGAACAATATGATTGTAACAATTGAACATCAAGTCAAAAATCAAGTCTAGTATATTATTAGATTTTTTTTCAAAATCAAATTGACTCTTACAACCAAAAAACATTTCTTGATTGCCCCCCCCCCCATTTTGAAAAATATCTTCTTGGGGGTATTTTCATCAATACTTCTTTTTGTATTTTCACTTTTAAAAAATCGAAAAAAAGCAACAAATCATTTTACTCACAAAAATTAAACAGCATCATTTTCCCTTTCCTTGGTAATTTAGCGCTATACTAACGCTATTGATCTGAAATAAAGGCTTTATTTATTACCATACTAGTTATTGATTTATGAATACTAACCTTTCAACTTTGCTTCTATGTCTACAACATTGTGATCTACTTCTGAAGATATCACAGTCACACCTTTGTACCTATCAACAGTCCCACTAAAAAGTGCTGAAGTTTCAACCGCTGAATCTAAAATAGAATGAATGTAAAGAGTCACACAAGACATGGGTACGCACAGTTCCTAACTTTAGGTCGGGGAAAGGGCATGGAAAAAAAAAACGAAAAGAGTGAATTTATAGATCAGTTTTTGGTGGGTGAGGCACAAATCAGAGATGATATTCAGTCTTGACCATATTGAGACCACTTTCAAGGGGGAAATCAACAAATAGTGCGCAAGTATAGCCAGGAGCAACACGAAGCTCCTTTCACGGGGGGGGGGGGGGGTTCATAGATTTTACCGAATCGCTACCTGATTTATGCCAAATTTTCCACAGAAAACAGGAATTTTGTTAAATTTCCACCGAAGGTGAAAATTCCCCCCCCTTGGGAGAAAAGCGTGTTTTCAATAAATATATTTGAAAATAATAACCATCTTGAATTTTCATTAGTTGTAGTAGTAAGCAGTGGAATCAAACCATTTTTTTTGCGTAGCTCATTATTTATTGAACAATAGCTAAAACATCCCTAAAACTATCTTTAGATGATTCCCAAGAAAACACTTAGCAAATTTTCCTCAACTCCTAGAAGTACTCACGTTTTATAGTCACACTTAACAACTGCACTTACTGTGGCTTCTAGTATCCTAATCTTAATTCTAAAACTTACACTCCTCTTCTTCAAAACCTTTTCAAACTGCAGCCTCCCTATGCCTTGGCTAAAACATCTGAAATAAATAAAGAAAAAACCCATCGCAGCACAAGGCCGCCTGAGGGCAACACAGGAACTTAAAGCTCAGTCAGTTTCATAGCTATATTTTATTCAACAGTCACCATTCCTGGAATGCCACAACAAGTTTGGTGGTGTCAAGAGACCACTTTGCTAAAGTTGATGACCCAATACTCTCATTAAACAGGGTGTATGGATCTACAGATTACCTATTCAATAATCCATCACACACTTTTATAGTTGTATACACAATAAAATATAGCCAATTTATACAATGCCCCTTAAAGCTTCAACAATGTGACTAGTGAACACCTAGTTCATCAGCAGCAGATTAAGGGTCTTGAGCAAAGACCTCACGCCCTTCTTTAATGTAAGACAAGAATACCTGGGCAGAAATCCTGAATGTGGCCCTGATGGGAGCTATGTCAAATTGTCTTATAATATTCATTTGAAGTTGAATTTTATCTTTTATTTTAAGAGAGATAATTATGAGTATCAAAATAGCATCCTGCAGAAAAATGATGAACACATTCTTGTGTTTATATATTTATGTTTATATTGTGTTTACATATACATACATTCTTGTGTCTTGTGATGATAAACACAAGTGCACACTGGTTTGACACTGAGGGTAGGGGATCTCTAAGTTTTTTCTAATGAGGGTCCTTCAAGCCAGTCATGAGGAGGAAAGTATTTCCCCCTTATCCCCCCTGTAACAGGTGTGATGGTAAGCAGCATTTTGAAGAGCAGATACAAAGCTCCACCTATAAGAAGTAATGTAAGATCAAGCATTAAAGGAACATCTCAGATCTTTGCAAAGGATTTACGTCAATAATTCCAGCAAAAAACAAACCATCTGAAGATACAATTCCACATAGCAGAAAACAACATGAGGTATATGGATATGGTAGTAAAACTATTTAACTGCCCTTTACTTTTATTATTAAGTGGCTTGTTCCCACTCATTATGAGGTATCCAGAGAGTATTTTGAACTGCTCTTTTAGACAAGGGCTTGGACATAACTTTAAAGTCAATTCTAGCAATTATTATTCTGTTATTCTTTTTATTCTTTGTATAGGTAACATGAAAGAGTGCCCTGAACTGTTCTTTTAGATAGGGACTTGGATATATTCTTAGCAGAGTTCTTACAAAACAAAAAATATTAGAATAAGCTATAAGGGGTAAGAGAAATAAAAAGGCATCCCAGATTTAACTGTGATAAAATCATAAAACGACTTCACATGCTGATGGGGATTTCTTATATGCTAGCTTAAGCAGAAGCTTAAAAAAAGGTTGAGATCAAGAAAAAGCTTTTTCCAATGTATCCATATCACAGCAGCTTTGCATTGTAACAACTTTTCATTAGCAGCAACAGGTATGCACTTGCAAATACAAGGGGGATTCCCCTAAAGTGATTCAAAGAATCCTTTTTGGTAAATTAAGGCAAAAACACTATAATTTTTCTGTTTGATCACTGTGTTATAAAGGACATAAGCTTTATGTTAAACTTTCTGCTTTGTACTTTTTAGGCTTATTTGTTCTGAGACCATGGGCGTAGGCAGTATATTGTCTAGGGGGGGGGGCGGTCGATAGTGTGATGGAGGACCTTTTATCAACTGCTTTTCCAACCCTCTGCTTTTTCAGCCATATCTAATGTAAATTTGAAGGTCTAAGGGGGGCTGGGGGGGGTAGCTGCCCCTCCCCTCCCTACGCTCATTTCTGAGACCTTAATTTGAGGAAATGTACAGCCTTTTAACCTAGTATCACACTATGGACACAGTCAAACTGTTCATTATAATGAATAGTAAATGCAGATTAACCCTTAGGGTAAACATAGTAAGTCAAACTTACTAAACAGAAGTTCATATAGATTCCAAAATAGAGCCAATAAGTCATACAGCAACAACAACATATTCTTTAATAAAGACAAAAATTTGAATTGGAGTAACAATTAGAAAAAAAACATGTCAGTTTGGAATAAGAATAAATCTCAAATCCTTATGTCTCCCCAGTCCTATTCTAACTTATAAGTGGGGGGGTATACTTCATACCAGTCTTGGAGAAAGGAGGACAAAATAAAAATCTATTTTACTCTTCTTCTGTTTTGGCATTTTTAGTGTGTCTTTTGTACCAAATACTCTTCTAACAATCCTAGCCTACACACATATATACAGCTTGATTTGAAATTATCAAAAAGATGATACATATCTTACATTGGCTTATTTTCTGTTCCTTCATTATCTTCAGAACCAGAGGCTTATCTATAATTTGGATAATTTTTCTAAGCATGTAAAAATGCTTTTCAACTTCTAATATTCTTCTTAAGAAGTGATTTTTATCCAAATTGAGTATATCAGATCCCAAAAACGCCTTTTACATTCCACATAAGCTGGACTTTTGGTTACCAACAGTCCTATAAATACAAATATATGCTTAGTTTTCATTAGAACTTGTTACAGACAAAAATCAAAACAATTTGTACAACTTATCCCATGAAGTTTCTTAAAATGATATTCCTATGATTGCAATGTTAGCTATAATTACTTATTTTCATAGAAAGGATAGAACTATAGTACCACAGATATTATCAAAAAAATTCTAATAGAAGATATAACTATTCTTACTGTTTATAACAAGAAAACCTTGCCATTGCAAATTGCATAATTTGTAGATGTTGCAAGAAATGTTACATATTTCTGTGTAACATAAGTTTAGCATTAATCTCATCAAACATAAATAATTCTAGTGTGTGTTGTCACATAAAAATTGCACAGGGTCAGTCAATTTTTTACATTGACACATAATTTTGACAAGTTAATGTTAATTTCCTCCTGCTTTCAAGAGATGGCTCAATTATTCCATCCTGTAGGACTCAGGTTTGGTGTTAAAAATATCAAAGCTGTTGACTGTTGGCACACCAGGAACTTCAAAAAATTGGATAAAAGATGCTACCAACTCATTTTTTTAATTAATCAGCAGGGGATGCTTAAATGGTCAACTGGGACTTCCCCTAGGAGACTACAAGTTGACTGACAAGCTTATCTTGGTCTCTACACAGGTAGAATTTCATCTGCTACTTATATACATTCAATCTCAGAACAGACAGAGAAAACCTTTTTATTCATTTTTACAGTTTTAAAAGTCATGTGGCAACACTAAGCATAAATGGTTTTTATAAACAACAATCCAAATGAGGCCTTGATCTTATTATGCAACACCTATATACATGCAAATAATAAGACACAGTCCATACATTTGCAAAAATACATTTCCCAAAATCTTGTGACTGTCCTTCATAAAATATTGATTTGCTGTTTTTGATAAATTTACACCCAAAATTACTGAGAAATTAGTGTTCTAGAGTAAGAAGAGTTGAAAAGGGTACTAAAAACTACTTTCCAGACCTTAATTCTTAAAACCTGCTTTGATAAGCAGAGCCAACCAGAATTGAAAGAAAAAATTTTTTCCCCTGAAGCTAGGAGAGGTAACAATAAACCTGTCTTCTATGCAATTTTATAAGCCTATTAAATAGAGAATGAAAGTTTAAAAACAGGTTTCCAGGACAGAATTTAGACTCTGAAATACTGATATTGTATTGCACCTGTTACCAGTAATCTACTTTTTACTGGCACTATTTATCTTATTTTTGTGCTATATAACCACTACATTAGAATGCTAAGTTTTTATTGCAAAATCCAAAGTTTTCAACAGATTTTGAAGGTACTAGAAGGTGGTTTCCTTGGTGCTTCTAATATCCCTATAATTTGATGGAAATTCTCAATTTTCTACAAATGAAAATTGAGTTTACACCAATCCCCAAAAAATCAAATTTTGTTCTTCTCTTAAATCTTCTAAAAAGTCAGTTCTTCTTGACAGCATGTCAACAATTTTTTGGCTCTTGAGTCAGATCCTCTCCTGATTCTTGATACAACTCTACTATCTAGCTCAGTTTTATGTTAAAAAACAAAACAACTATGTTACATGTTTTCTTTTTCAAATAAAACTATAGTAAAGACCTTTTTAATCACTTACCAAATAATATTCTAAGTATGTATAAATCAAAGATTGTTGATACAATATTAAGTCAGGAACTTAATAAGTTTTAATTTCAATTCAACTTTTAACTGACTGAATTTTTTATTTTAGCAAGTTGAAAAGATTTTGATTTTGCTGCTGACCTTTCAGTTCTTATTAGTAGTGTCCTTCACCTTTTGGTAAATTTTTCATTATTCATATTATTGACTTACAAATAAAGTAAACATACCACTCAATGCCTTTTTTTAAATATAATAATCATTTTTGTTTGAAATGAATTTTACCCCCCAGCCCTACATATACCAATTCAGGGTATATATTTATACATTAGGGGGGGGGGGTAAATTTGATTTCTGTTGTAAATGAGAGGCAAGTTTAAACTTTACCTGCCCCCCCCCCCTAATGTGCAAATATGTACCCTAAAGTGATTTATATAGGGGTGGGGGGGGGGTAAAATTCATTTCCGGCAAAAATGATTAGCCTATTATATTTGGAAAGAGCATAAAAAAGGCATTGAATGGTAGCCTATGTTTATATTATTCATAAGTCAATAACATGAATAACGAAAAATTTTCTTACCTTTCTATGGTTTGAGTTCTTAGATTAGCCACCTAGTTGGAAGGAAAAAAAATTCTATAGGCCTAGCCTATAGAGTGTCTGGCTATGGAGTTTTTCTTTAAATTTAAACTAA
Organism: Artemia sp. Qi Xiang Cuo; assembly: GCF_049724085.1. NCBI lineage: Eukaryota > Metazoa > Arthropoda > Branchiopoda > Anostraca > Artemiidae > Artemia > Artemia sp. Qi Xiang Cuo. The sequence continues at coordinate 16,335,565 of NC_142809.1, read as the reverse complement.
GCGACGCTATTTTATATCAACTGTGTGGTGGATATACAATTTCATCGCGTATTACACCAAATTATACTGCCTTGGAGTAGTCCATTAGAAAAAATAATTATTAAACAAATAGTACGTAATCTACCTCTAACATGTAACTTTACAGTAGGTCTTAAGATTTAAAAACTCCGCTGCAAGAGTCATCTAGTCAGGGCTTCTACTACCCCCAAATTTTCGAGGATCTCCCTGAAAATATTTGTGTCTCCCCGAAAAAAAATTTTGTTCCCCGAATCCTCGAAATTTTCCCGAAAATCATCCAATCGCGGTAACACCCCTAATGACTATCCCTAGCAAATACTACTTTACGTAGCATATATTATCACTACTCTCTTGTTCGTTAATGTTCGTCTCCTGTGTTACTTCGCATAAACACCAGACAGATACAATTTAAGTGTAGACGGTTCTTCACGTGTTCACAAAAGTATCATTTTCCTATATTTAGATTAAACCATTTCGAATGCAGTTTTTCAAATTCAATATTCCGAATGCTATAGGATTCTTACATTTATATCATTCGTGGTCAAGACAATCTTGACAAGATTGGCCAAGAATTATACTTTAAGTTGTTTAACGGAACGTTCAGTTGGATTTTGGGTTTTGAAATTGAACTTATAGAGAACGAGAATTGTTTTGAAGCCGGATCGTGAGTTTAATTTTCTCTTCTTTAGCTATTTTTGGTTTTGGAGTTACTGTGGGGTATCAATGTTTAATACCTAATGCATGATGGTACTTTTGTCTGATATCCACCACACTCAAGATCTTGTATCGCGAACATGAGAAAATAACAAGTCTTCATGGTTTTTATACCAGACTATATTAGCTTCGGCTCGGTGGGAAACTAAATTGCAGCTATATTTTAATTAGATATTTGGTTAATATTCTGGTTAGGTTTATTTAAGTTACGTATTTGATATAATGCGGTCTGGGCTGTCCCTCTTGTATAATTATTTTTTGTAGTTTTCATAATGTTGTTGATCAAGTATTATATTTGCATCATATTTTGTTTTATTTCATTAATATTAACCAAACTTCACCTCTCGACAGAACTTGAGTGTGGTGGCTATAAGACGCAAGTGCCCGCATGATATATTGAAGGAATTGATCTTTTTCCCAGGAATTCTTACCATTTAAATTTTGTTTCATTCGGTGTGTAAAAAAGTTCTTAAGTATTTGAGAATTGTCTTCATCATGCCACCTTTTATCCTCAAACGTGTTCACCTTCTACTCTCCTCACGATTATTATTCTGGTCCCTTCACCCGTGTAATATTTTCAGTGGGCGTAATATGTTAAACTGCAGTTTTAGGATCTTTTTAGGCTCTTGCAAAACTGTTGTTTAGGCGAAGGAAATTTTACTGAACATATATTCTGCTCAAATTAGGGGTAGCCTGGTAAATTTGTTTAAATATCTAGGCCTACCTTTACAACTTCTAATGTTTGAACAATTAGTAGCCCTGTATAAAGGCTAATCCTGAGATAGAAACAAAAGAATTTAAATGAAATGTGGCATAATTGTATTTTTTCAAGAGCTAACTCTATATACAATCTTCTTACCGTAAAATTGCACCGTACCCCCCCCCCCCCCGACCCCTCCTAATGAGGCAAAATTTAGCTTTAGACAATGTACAAAGTCGGGGAATAGGGGATTTAAACGGAAATAAGGTTCCAGGTAAACACCTGGAACCTTAGAATCAGTGTGAAAAACCAATAATGTGTCAATTGTCGTAAAAATTCCCTTTTTGATTTAAGTTTAAATTTACTTTTTTAATTTAGTTCCTGTTTGTTTTAAGTTTTAATAGTTTTTTGTCCTGTTTGTTTAAGTTTTTGTCCTTATAATTTATCTACCTAGAAACTGCAAACAATATTTTTTTTATTTAAATATTACAAGTGAATTAGTGAAATTAATGACTGAATAAAAAATTGCTATTGGTATTTACAGTTCACATGTGTTCACTATTTTTTTTATTTGAAAACAGTTTTGGTATTTTTTCCGCAATATCAGCAACAAGGGTTTTCAGCAATGTGTTTCAATCCCGTGCTTTGGCTCTAAAACCTACTCTGTAAAAGGCTTGAATCAATACGCGGTCTCAAGCACTACTTGAGCCTTAAAACGAAGCTAAAACCAATTTTGGCTCCCAAGTTTACGCAACGAAATTCCATTTTTTTTCCCGGAATTTCCCCGAATCTTGAAGACTTGTCCCCGAAATCTCCCCGATTTTTTTAGACTTGTCCCCGAATTTTAAGATTCGAGAGTGGAAGCCCTGCATCTAGGATTTGTCAGTAGAACTTGTCAGAAAACAAAGACAAACCCAGTGAAGTAGACACTCTAGTGGTCAAATGCGCCCAATTTTCTAGAATAATGCATGGATAACATTAAGCATACATTTTTGTATTCTTTAATTTGGGTATTTCAACATTATGTTTATGAGTCGTGTAGTTTGTTATGGGATAGGGAAAAGAAACACTGTCCTCTAGATCCCAGCTGCCCCCAGCTAAAATTTAACAGTCTTGATTCAGTCTCCCAAGTGAAAACATCTTTTTTGGATTTCTTGAACTTTAAAGCGTGCTCTCAACCAGTATTAATTCACTTGCTTTGAACTTGACCTAGTTTCTTGATGTTCATTAATTCACTGCTTGAACTTGAATTTAATTCAGTGACTTAGTTTGGAATAAATAACAGTGGACTTTTGGTGAATTGACCTGAACTTAACCTAGATTATTGATATTCATTAATTCACTGCTTGAGCTTAAATTTAATTTAGTGACTTAGTTTGGAATAAGAATTAAGTTTGAAATAAATTACAGTAAATTAAATTGCGCGAAGGAGGATCCTATGTGAAATGAAATGAATTTTGGCGCGATCCGCGGTGATAGATTGTGAGCGTTTATGAACTGTTATTTTTGGATATAAGATCACCTTCCGTAAGCAGAGATTTTTTCTGGTAATAGTTTTACTGAGGCGAAGGCGGGGTAGTGGTTTGGGGTAGCCCCCTTCCATTTCCTTAGCGCATAGTACCAAGTCAATATTTATATGTTATTATTATTAATTGATAAATGGCTGCCGTGACTTCTGAAAAGTTGTACAAGACAGGGTGCAAAGTTTGCAAAGAGAGCATCAGTCTTGCAACCAGAGGAACAGTTATTTGCAACACATCTTCTGGGGGTTGTGTTCGCCTCTGCCATAACCGCTGCGAAATTCTTGGGAGTATTGAGAAAGACAGTATTATATTATATCAGTGCTCTGACTGCTGCGAGAAATTTGGCTGATAAACCTGCCTCCCCACAGATCCCGCCTCCTTCAGAGACTCTTGTTTATTCACCAGTTTTAAGTTTTTTCCGGCACTGTCTACAGTCAGGAATTTCGTCCACCTCCTGTATATCTTCGTGTGCAAACTTCTATTATAATGATCATCCTGATCAAGCTAGAAGCCTCCTAACACCTCTAGTGAACCCCACGCATAAACTCCTTGCACGTCACGGCCCCTCTGCTAAGCAAAGCCTGTCACAGGATATTTTAGACATCCTTATTTCTGAGGATGCAACCCCTCGCTTGCCAAATCTGAAAGTCGTTATTACTGCAAGTGATGCGATACCTGCGATAGATACGGATCAAAATGATCACTTTAGCCGTGCCATTCAAACCTGGGACCGCCATCTTTTTAGCATAATTGATAAACTTGATTACGTCACAAGTAAGGTAGCAGATAGTCCTGCCTTGGTGAAAGAGTGTTGTGACGGAGTACAGAGCGAGGTTTTGAGCTGTATAAATAAAGAAAAACTCAATGATAAATCCTGGCCTCCGCTGAATAACGATCAGAAACAGTGGGTCTTGCAGTAGATTCACCACCACAAGATTGTTATGATCCCTTAAAGTGTGAAACTTTTCTGAAATCGTTGGATGGAGCTGATGGTATAGCGCGGATTTCATTTTCTAAGGAATCAAGATCCCAGCAACAGAAATGGGTCATTCATACGAAAAGACAAAACGCCGAAAACTTGAAAGCCTGTTTTAATGAAAAGGTCGGTAAAACTGAGGTTCGCAAATCGAGAATTGTCGGTTTATTATCACGAGTGGGCTTCTCGATCAATCCAGAGAGTGTGTGTGCTTCTAACCAAGGTATTCGAAGAGATACAGCGCATCGGTGTTTCAAAATCATATTGTGTTTACTTCCGTTCGGCGACGGCTAAGTCTCATTATTTGCGTCATGGGATTCACATTGGCTACGAACATTTCCGGCTTACTGATTATAAGTTTTTACCGTGAATGTGCAACAAATGCGGGTCGCTAGAGCATATATCGTCGGGCTGCTCTAGAGTTGAACGTTGTCTCAAGTGCCATGGTAGTGGACACTCTCATTCTAGGAACAACCCTTGCCAGAATGAACCTCGTTGCTTCCATTGTGAATCTGATGAGCATACTGGATTTAGCTTTCGCTGCGAACGGTTAACCGAAAAAGTTGCAAAGAATAAAAAAATGATTAGTGCAAAGATTATATCTCTGAATCTGAATGGTCTTGGTGATAAACAACATGTATTGCAGTCTATGCTGCGTGATCTGGATATTTTGTGTCAGCAAGAGCATCACCTTCTGGACCACTCTACTAGTCTTCTTTCGAGCCTGTCGCAGCAGTTTTAGTGTTTCATATCTCCAGGTACACCTACAGGTGGACGCCCATCAGGAGGCGTTTGTATGTTTATTCTAGAGAATATTCCAGTTTCAGTGTTTGCCGTTAATCGTTATTTTGTTGATGTTCGAATCCCAGGGATTATCGTTTTTTCGTGCTATTTACCAACAAATTATCATACTATTGATTCGGATTTTGATTTCAATTTTGCATGTTTAGAATTATCGCGAGTTGTGGCGAAAGTTCCATCAGATTCCCAGTGGCTTATTTGCGGGGATTTTAACTGCAACATTGCTATCTCTGATGTCCGTTCCTCCGCTCTTTTATCTTTGTTTTCGGTTTTTACTATTGTTTCAAAAGATACGGATTTTACGTATGTCCATAATTCTCGTTCTTGCTCTAATCTAGACCATGTGCTTGTTTCAAACGCAGCGTTATTACCACAGCCTGTTCATGTTGGATTGGATAAGCCTATTAGTGACCATTTTTACCTTTCTTTTCATTTAAATATTCAAATTCCATCTTTAAAATTATCCATCGTTCTAGTCAAATTGTAAATAAAATGATCTGGGATCGGGAAAAAATGTGGATATATCATGAAGAATCAGATGCACTTTTAGACAAAATAATTGTAAATAATTCTAAGGATGTTAATCAAATTGATATTGATCAATTTTACCTTGAAACTGTTCATAGTATAAAAGTGGGGCTAATAAAGCATTTAGGACTGATTCTTTCCGTCGCGGATCTCGTGTTTTAGGTTGGAACCTTAACCTGATTTTAAAGCAAAGCCAAAAGAATGCATCTCAAGCTTGTTACCTTTGGAATTGCGCGGGAAAACCGCGATCTGGACCATTTTATGATGGTATGAAATTAACTAAACTCGTTTTTCGGGCTGAGTTGCGTTTGCAGAATGAAATTATAAAAGATGAAATTTCTTTAAGGATTACTAGTGATAAGAATGAGCTTTGGAGTTTGGTTAATTCTAGACGTCATAATAATAACTGTTCACCATATTCTAATACTTCCCTGAAACTAGATGATTGGATAACTCATTATAATCACGTTTTTTCATCCGGTGATGCAGCAGTTGAATCACGGCTTGACTCTTTATTATCGGAAGATTATCGGAAGCCCCGCCCAAATAGTAAAATATCTGTTTCTGTTGAAGATGTAGCGGTAGCAATTAAAGCTCTAAAAAGTAAGCATTCTTTTGATCATGATGGTATACATTCAAACCATATAAAATGGGCATCCCCCAAAGTAATCCTTCTCCTCGCTACTCTTTTGACCTCTATTCCTTCTTCTGGAGTTCTTCCAACTAGCTTTTCTCGTTCTACCACTTCACCCCTTTCAAAAAAAGGAGGGAATACGAATCGATGTTCTGATTACAGACCGATTACTGTTTCGTGCCAGATTAGCAAAGTTTTTTAGTTAGTTTTATTAAAGTATTCGGAGTCTTGTAACCAAGGCCTGAATCAAATTGGGTTCCGCAAGGGTCTAAGCAAGGATGTTGCTCATACCCTCCTTTCAAGAATAATGTCCTTTTGTAAGCAATGGGATATAGTTTATATACTTGCGTTAGATTTTGCGGCGGCGTATGATTCAATTATTCATTCTTGGGCTATGACTGCGCTTCTGAAGAATAATGTCCCACTACCAGTAGTTTTGGTTTTAAAAAAAGTGGTATGGCTCCTCTCGTATTCGTATTAAGTGCAAGAATCAGTTTAGTGATTATAATGTTAAGTTATGTAGGGGGCTGAGACAAGGAAGCATTATTTCTCCTTTGATTTTCAATATTACTGTTTCGGGGCTTTTTGATCAAATTCAGTTGACTTTTATTTATGGTAAAGGTTATGTTCTGTCGTGGATTGCTTACGCAGATGATTTACTCCTTTTGAGTCGATCGCTTCAGTCACTTCAACAAAATGTAAATTTTTTAGCAAAGGTTTTTAGTGAGCATGGACTTCGTTTTCGCCCTGAAAAGTGTCAGTTTTTAATTCTTGGTCCTGAGACTAATGATCTTGTTAATTCAGAAATTTTTTTTTGTATTTATGATAGTATTTTAAAACCTTTGGAATCTTTTTTATATCTAGGTGTGCCTTATGGACCAACTTTAGCTCTATGCCGTGTTTCTATTTCTAAAGTAGTTAAAAGTAGAATAGCGTCTAGTTTCGGGGCAGTAATTTGTCTTCGCGATCTTTCTCGGAAATCACTGGCTTGGGTATATAATACAGTCGCTTTGCCTCAAATTTTAATTTTTTAATAGCTTATCCCGTTTTTTATAATTATTAATATTTCGCAAGTAAAAAACACAATTTTTAATTTTTCTAATTTACTTTGCCGCTTTTATAAATATGAATAAAATACTTTTTTAATGAATACATATAAAATAAAAAACCCTGTTGATGCTTTGGAGAAAAAGCAAAATAAATTTTTATCCAAATTAAATGTTTTTTCTCATTATTTATATAGAGCTGCGCACGAAGATTAATTTATTTTATTTGATTTAATTTTTGAATGAAGTGTTAATTTGTGAAGTTTTAATTTTAAGTGTTAATTTATTATCTATTGAATGAAGTGTTAATTTGTGTGGTAATTTTGATTAAAGGCCTTTGCGTACTTGTTGTTATATAGTTTGAAATAATTTTATGGCCTGTTGATTAGCGGTTATTATTTTTATTTATTTCTTTTACTCTTCGTATTCGGAGGAAATACAAAGTTTGAATTGAATTGAATTAATATAGGTAGGCCCCGGCGCCGTGCGGGCGGATCGACCGAACGCCGCCGACAAGAGGCCCGGTCGAACGCCACCGAAGTGTCGCAACGCCGCCGGCGCACCACAGACGCGCAACCACCGGCAAAGGCGGTGGCGTTCGGCCGACTTTAAATTAATTTTGCGGCAATTCTATATTGAATCAACCGCAAAGTCGGAGCTTTTCCTTCTCGTGTGGTTTAGTATTTCGATTTTCCTGATTAGAAATCAAGCAGGGCTTGTACTATTCCCGAATTTTCGGGTTATTCCCCGAAAATCTGTGCGTCACCCCGAAAAAAAATTTGGTTCCCCGAAAATCACGCAATCACGGTGCCACCCCTATCGATTTATCACCAGTGACTTTCCCTGCCAAATATTACTTTGCATACCATAATTCTTCACTACTATCTTGTTCATTAATTTTCGTCTCTTTTGTTACTTTGCATAAAAACCAGACAGATGCAATATGCAATTGCATTGCAAATATTGCAATATACACAGTTCTTCATATGCTGACAAAAAAGTCCCACTTGCGATCCCTTACATCATTCGTAGTCAAGAATTTTATTTTCAAGTTGAATAGAATTATAGAACGCAACATTCACTACAGTTTGATTTTGAAATTGATAGCAGAAAGACTGTTTTTACAGCTGAATTGTAAGTTTGCAGAATTTTTTTTTTCTTTTGCCGTTTTTAGATAAGATTTTCTTAATGTTTAATACTCAATTGTTGAACGCCTGGTGGATTAAAGAAAATACGGTCAATATATACGAAATCATATTATTGATTTAGGACTAAAGTGAATACACCATTTGATGCCTTTTTTTATGCTGATTACAAATATAATAAGCATTTCTATCGGAAATGAATTTCAGCCCCCCCCTAGATATGCCAATTCAGGGTTAGGTTGGGCTAGGTTAGGTATAGCCTATATAGGGGGGGGGGGGTGCTGAAATTCATTTCCAATAGAAATGCTTATTAGGCTATATTCGTAATCAGCATAAAAAAAGGCATCGAATGATGTATTCACTTTAGTCCTAACTCAATAATATGATTTCGCATATATTGACCGAAAATACAAAAATCTTATGTCTGAAAATATTTTACCCCCCCCCCCCCAAAAAAAAAAACCTTCTATTGAGACAAAATTTAGCTATAGACTAAGCTATGTACAAGGTTGGGGAATTAAAGATTGAAACGGAAGTTACCCTAAAAATATGATTCCTAAAAATTTGTAAGTTATTGCATATAGGGGGGAGATAGAAGGCTATAATTTTTAAATGATAATACCTCATTTTTTTATATTGAAAGCAGGGATGCCAAAAAGATATTTATTTTTTTCATTTAAAGCGGAGATGGAAAAAAATACTATAAAATTCCCTGGGAAACCATTGAAATATTTTGATAGACCCAGCACTCCCCATTGGGACTTGTTCATTGTCTTGGGTATTTTGCAATTTCTCATAGGCTACTGGACTAATTTGGCTTTTGTGTGTGTGCTCCCTTTTAATTAGATTCTTCGGATCTTATTGAATGCCACGGCGAGTCTATGACTCGGTTTTCCAATAGTTTGAGGTATATCTGAATAATTTCGCCTTTTTGTTGTTCTCTTCGTACCCCTTTACTCATACCCTCAATTTTTTTCAACGAACACTAAGCTGTTTAACGTTATTTCGTGTGTTTGTTTGAATATAGTGACCTAGTTAATTATTAAATAAATTATTATTTTTAATGTAAAGCTGAGACGGTATCTTAGCAAGGTGGTATCAGGAGGGGGGGGGGGGGCTATCATACTTTATTGAAAGCAGGATGCCAAAAAGTTATTTTTTTTTAAATTAAAGTGGAGACCGTATTCTATCAAGTTGGTGTCCAGAGGAGGGGGGGGCGATAGGGAGATATTATATTTAAATGATAGTATGTAAAATTTATTTATTTTTGAAAGCAGGGATGCCAAAAAGTAAAAAGTTAATTATTTCTTTAATTTAAAGCAGAGAAGGTACCCTATCAAGGTGCATGGTATCCAGGGGGGGCTACGGAAGTATTATATTTAAATGATAATATTTTGAATTTTTTTTATTGAAAGCAAGGATGCCAAAAAGTTTTTTTTTTAATTTAAAGTAGAGACGGCATCCTATCAAGATGGTATCAAGAGGGGGGGGGCATAGGGAGTTATTATATTAAAGTGATAGTTCTTTGATTTTTTTTTTTTTATTGAAAGCAGGGATGCCAAAAAGTTATTTTTTTTAATTTAAAGCAGAGACGGTATCCTATCAAGGTGGTGTCCAGAGGGGGGGGTAGGGAGTTATTGTATTCAAATAATAATATCTTGAATTTTCTTATTGAAAGCAGTCTCAGTCCACACAAAGTGGATAAGTTGATTTTTATTCATGACAATTATAGCCACATCCAAGTTTGACTGAAGGAATTTTTTTCGACCAGTTGACCCCTAGATTTTTTGTCCCTCCACACTATTTTGAAAAATACCTTTTTTTTACACATACTAATATTTGGACTTTCATTAGTATACCAGCTTACCCGTCACGCGTTGCCACGATCTTAAAAGAAAGGAAATTCAATGAGAATAGCCCTAAGAAAAATTTCTAGACGTTCACTGTCTTAGTTAAAAGTTTCTAACGTCATAATGTTTTCATTTTAGTTTAATTATAATTGAGAAACATATTTGAATCATACAAGATTACGTTGAACTGCTATGCATGCTCTTTAAAAGGCTCTTCAATTTTTTTATATCGTCCATTATATAAATTCATTCAGGTTCGACCAAGATAATTGGTTGAGACTAGCGCATTGATTGGAAATTAACTTTTAGTTTCTTTCCAGTGCTAAGGTGGATCATACGTATTTTGCCAATGGGAACTGATGTGAGATTATTTTTAAATGTGAAATTTTAAGTTATCCTATTCAAAATGATTATAAATGATTGTGGAAAAAATTGGTAGGACAGGTTGATGTGTTTTTGTTTTACATATATTTCTGCTTGCAATTGTATTTTCTTTTGTGTATTGTAAATATTGTTTTATGTTTTATGTATGGCATATTTCGACAGTTGGATATTGTTTTGAAATATGAATCAACACATGTAAATTAAAGAAGGAAGAAGCCAAGCAAAAATACTCCGTACAACATCTTTGTTCAACCCCTATGATAATTTCAAAATTAACAAGATTTTCGTGAGTTATACCTGATGTATTTTTCTTTAAATTGTTATTAAAACCCGTTTTTAATACAAGGAAGGCTTTTTAGGAACCTAAGAGAGCATAGAAAAACGATCAATATCAAAGTCGCCCATATCAACTGTTTTAAAGGTGACAAAGCAGATATTGGCAAAGGGCATTATGAAAAAGTTGAGTTTCTAAGTTCAAACTTATATCAAAGTTTTTACCCAGATAACTGACGAATTTTGTGATACGGTATTTGAAGTTTTGTATGCAGTAATGCTCGATGAATAAAACTACTAATTTTGATAATTATTTATATTCAGAATACATAGCTAATAGATACTTCAACTATTATGCAAGGGTTCTGAAACGCCACAGCCATTTCGTTTCTACCAGATTTCTACTTCTCTTGACGAACAACAAAGAAGACCAGTTTCCAGCCAGCGACTTGTGAATTTTTGAACTAATGAATACACTCTAATCTGTTCTAAGTTTAAATTGTGATTTGAGAAAGACTGATGAAAACATTAATGTTTGCGGTCAACATTGATCGCGCCGGCGGAGTGCCACCGACATCTTACAAGCGCCGCGCCGCCGACGTCTTACCGGTGGGGCGGCGCGGCGCGCTGTTTTTTGCCCCGCCGCCGCCGGTCTTCCCTCATTGATGTGGTGCCGGGGGCTAAATATAGGTCTACTTAATTCAGAAATAAAAGAAATAAATCAATTTTCTTTTGTATACCTTTAAGGTACTATATGGCTCATTTTTTACTTGATCATTTTCACTTGACTTGGGATAATCTGCTCCAACATTGCCCCTCCCACAGTATTTAGACAAAACCGTGCCCCTGTTGTTTATATATTGAGTTTATTTCTCAAAAATGTTGCAACCGTTTAATCTAGTGCCCAACATTTCTGCAGGGATTGCAAAAACTTTGACAAAAAGAAATGTCTTCTATGGTCTGTTCTGAAAGGCCTTAAACTGAGAAATTTATGTTTTATTTGAGTTCTCAAGAAATTGGTTTGGAAGATCAGACAAACCAGGGCTTTGTGGCTGGGCCTGAAGAAATGAAAACACTTGATTTTCATCAAATGCCATACTTTTTTCAAATAATGCACAGCCAGTACGAATTTTGTTGCTGCATTTTCTTTAGAACACTTCAAGTTTCTTTTAAAATTTACGTTTTAACCTTTTTTTGTGTTAGATATAGTACTAAGAGAAACAAAAGAAAGACAATTTTTTAATCTTTTCTACGAAGCAACTTTTTTGTACTTTTTTTCTCTAGGAATTTAAACTATAAGTGCATTGGATGTGTGGATATTTTTGATGCCATTTGTGCAAAAAATATTTTCTTTTTAAATTTTTTTAAGGTCCTAAACGAATTTGACCAAAGTCGTTACCTACCTAGATGTTTTTTTTCATATAGGAAAGCAAATAGTTGTCTTCTTACGAACAATCTCATTAAATAAACAACAACCATTGTGCAAAGCTCTGTCCTGTAGTATATAAATTATTATTGTAATTTTTCTGCCTCTCTACGCAGCATTTACTGGAAAGCGATTAAGAATCTGAGACTCGTTTCACATATTTTAAAAGGGAGTGTCTCTCTTTAAAAGATTGAAAACAGCTGATTTGTCAACAAACAAATTATATTTGAAACTCTTGCTTATTCTCAAAACTTTCACCCTTCAAGGGTCTCTAATTTTAGTCTGAAGATGGTTTATGTAAATCATTAAGAGCATTAGGAGGGACAAATTAAATTTTGAGAAGTTATAACTTATTGAGATCATTTTGGCATGCGGGAAATGGTAGAATGGTAACTTGCAGAAAAAATATAGTGCCATATTTGAGAAATAAATACAGAGAAATACATTTATATACAATCATTGTTCGTTTTTTAGTGTAAAGTTCCTAAGAAATAATGTTCCATTTACACCAAATCTTTCACTGCTCAACATTTCAGCTAAGATTGCGCAGTTTATTCCATCTAAAAATTTCAGAGCGAATTTACCAAAAAAGTAACGAAGGAAAACGACCCTGTTCCATACAAACTTTTATCTAGATGATACAAACACACGAAAGAAAAATTTAAATGCTAGTAGTATGTTATTATCTTTTCCTAGTTTCCAGTACCCCTGTCATTCCGATCGTCAAGTAGCCGCACCACACAAGCAGTCCTACATTTCAAGTGGTGCCCATACCCAAATATGCTATTGGAGTTGCTAGTCCCTCTACGAGATCTAAAATTTTCTTGGAAACAATTATTCTTAACAAAAGAAAGCTATTACTTTTTAGCGCCCACATAGGACATCATTCCGAGCTCACATTCTTATCTCAGCCGAGCTCACTATTTCTGCAGCAAGGATTCTAGGAATTTTTCTCTAGCAATGTCAAGATTTCAAACGAGGCCCTATCATTAACTCAAGCGAATGTGTTCTGTAAGAATGCCAATGATTTCAGAACGGGCCTTTTGCTCACGTGATCTTTGATATAAAAGTTTTATGTTGAGTTAGTTAGTACTTCAGTTCTACATAGACACTTGATCAGTTTACATTTTTTCAAGTTGGAAAAAAAAACATACAAATATTTTAAAAATGAGTGGTTTTACACTGTTGCAGCTTGAAGGAAATGACTGTGATGTTTTAAAGACAAGTAGCAGTTGAAATTGGAAAGGATTACCGACTAACATTTGAGTGGGATGAGATGTTTGGTAGATATGTTTTATTATTGAGTAAATTTAAGTCGGACGAACAATTATGTTTCGCCGCAAAAGTGAATATAATGCATATATCGAGACTACAACATGGATTGAATGCTATCATGAAGCACATCATGGAAAATGGATTGGCTTACCTAATGAGAAAAGAGGGAAAATATATTATTTTATTACATTTCTGACAATAGGAATGTTTTATAATGATTTGTTTTGGTAAGATATTTTAGTTGTTCGTTTACTTCACTCTATCTAAGGGCGACCAATAGGTGTTGAGAGTGGACACAAAGTAGAAACTTGCAATTGTTAGTTTAGTCTATAATCAGTAGTGGGACTGTCAAGAACGAAAATGGATGAATTTGAGAAACAGAAAATCTTTCGGAATCTTGTAACATTGGAAAAGTGTTTGAATCTAAATGAACAATTTCAGACGCTAACTCTACAAAAGAAAATATTCTCTGAAAAAAAATCCTTGAAATTATCATGGAAAATGATTCTCCGTCTTTAGACTATTGTATGAGGCTTTTACATTGTTGACCAAATGCATTTACTCAGTTTATTCATTCATTGATTTAAACAAAACAAAATGATGTTATGGTTTTACTTTTAACCACTACCTAGAAATTTATTTAAGAACATCATTTTGTAAGACAACAAAAAATAAGTCGAATAAGTTTTGTGACGTCATTCAATTACTCCTCCTCATAGAAGACATTCCATTTATTGATCGTAAGTCAGTTTCTTTTTGGCTGTGAGACCGTCAACATTGAATAAATATTCTACACGTGTTCAGTATGTTTATATACATAGGACAGTTGGTCCTCATGTGAGAACTGAACTACAGTTGATGACTATAATTAAAAGTGTAGATTATGAAATCCGTGTATTTTCTATTTTGAAAACACTTGTCTCAGTAATTGCTTCCCGCTTACTCTATGTCGGATCGCTTATACCAACTTTTGAGCTATTTAATTTGTTTTGGTCATTGAACCAGTTTAAAAAAGTATTCGCCTGTCATCTCTTTTTTTCCACTTTAATGTCCTTATAGGACAAGGCTCAGCTTGCAGCTGATATTTGATAACCTCAAAATTTAGCTATTCGCCTTTTTACCGGTTATGACACTACTAATGGACTTGTGCTTGCACTCTAAGGTTTGCTTACCACAGCTGCTTTTTAGTAGCTCCTTATAACGTTTATAGGTTTTCTTGTCATCAGCTACAGCTAAGAGAACTATTATGAACCTGCAGGCACACTAATTAATTTTTTATAACCACACTTTTTATTTGTGGCCATAGGTTTCTCTTGGGCTCATTCTCTTATAAAAAAGGTGGCCCTCATGCAAGGAATATACCTTGCTTTCTTTTTTTTGATCAAAATGGTGATTTATTTTAAGACATATGAGCGATCATGACTATTTTCCCTTTCACTTCCCAGTTTTTGTGGTCTTGCTTGAAATTTCAATTTCAACTTAAATAATTTAGGCTATTAATGTGCCTTTTATAATTGTTTGTGCCGTTCTAGTCACTTTTCCAAAAACGATTCCCACAGAAGAGAATAATTTTCCAACGCTACCTGAATCACAATTTCAGAATTTCTATTTAATAGCGGCCAGGGTTACACCTGCGTCACGGTATCTTCCTAGCATAACATGCTACTTATGTGTACGCATTAATTACAAAAAACTTGTACTTAGCTTGTTCAATCAGATCAATATGCATGTATATCAAAGTAGGGCCAACTACATTCAATTTCTTTTCCTTCACTTCCGTCAGCTAACTAAAAATCTATTAGTAGCCACGGCTTATATTTCCAACTTGAACCCTTTTTTTCTTTTTTTGATTATTTACTTCAGTGAAGCCTAAGGGGTTTTTTTCAAGTCTTTTTCAGCTTTTTCAGTACGATAGGTCTTTTCTACGCCAGTATTTATATGTCTCCTGTTTTATTCACTACATTTTTCAAGTAAAAATGTTCCTTATGATTCCTTTATGTTCTCAGCGTTCTTCCATTCTTTATGGGTGGGGTTTTCTCTATTGTCACAACCTGTATTTTTTTGAAATTATTTAATTTTTTCTGTCCAAAAGTGTCTATTTGGTGTTCTGAAAGCACTGTATTTTCCCTTTGTTTTTTAGAGCATTTTTAATCAAGTTTTGCGCGACATAATTGCCTTAATCATGACTGGGTTTACTTCATAACATCAGCATTAGGAATAGGCAAATGAAAGCAATATTTTTTTAAATATAAAAAAACAATACATGTCACGAACAGTTTGTACATATACGGCCATTAATATGCACCTTACCGTAAAATACTGTATCAAATTAGCAGCATGTTTTCTTATTTAATGTCTTTCCAGCCTAATAATTTTTTAAACAATAATATGTCCTATTGATATGCAATTCTGGCGATGGTATGGTTACAATTTTTTTCTAGCCTTAATTATGATTTTATTTTCCAAAGAAAGAGAGAAAATAATTAAACTGGCAAGGTAAAAAAAATACTAAAAAAGAGAAAAACATGGATTGTACAAGCCAGTGAACAATATGGACTAAAATGCAAATATTTTTGTCAAGACTTCCACTTGCCCGTCCTCAGTGCAAGATAATAACATAAAAATTACTAATAAAAATCCAAGCATACTATAAAAAATTTCAAACCTTAAAACAAAGCACAGCTAAAATTTGAAGACCCTTTCCATGTAACGGTGAAAGGGTAAGCGAATGAAAAAATACAGTACTGAATGGGAATTCAATTTTATATTTATACAGAACATTTTTAAAAGTTAAACGCTTTCCAGGTAAAACATCATCACAGATTAGATTAGGTTGCAAAATGTGATTATTTTTATTTAAGTAAAATCGATCAGAATTAATTAGTTCATTATAAATGGGGCTTAAATAGCTTCCCCCGTGTCTGTATTGAGAGCAACTTTTCGGTGAATGTACTTTTTATTCAACTGCCTCCCTGAAAACTTGGATGAGTCCTTTAACAGGGGTAACAATGGAGGTGTTATCGAATAAAACGAAATGGTGCGGGTTGTCATACACATGTTGAGCCAAAGCGGAATCAAAAGTCTCAGGCCTTTGGCATAGCTCCATAGCTTTGTCGATTGAGGACCTGTGTTCCAACAATATTTCTCCCAATTGCTGGTGGGTTCTTCCAACATAGAAACAGTCGCTAGAACATGGAGCCCTATAAACACCACTGCCCAAAATAAGGCTCGTTTTATCTTTACCGCTGTTAAAATAGTTCTGGATTTTATTAGAATTTTTGAAGGTGACATTTAAGTTACATTTTTTAAGAATTCTTTGCAATTTCTCACCTAATTGGGGAAAATAGGGCAAAACTGTAAAGACTTTCTTATCACCCACTAAAGGGATGATATCCGTTGGAAGTTATGGAGATGATGAATCCGTTTCTGCCTTTTTTTGTCTTTTTTCTATGATGGATTCCAGTAACTTGATGGGATATCCATTGCAAAACAGAAGGTCCTTCAGATAATTTAATTATGGGATTATATGAGTTTTTGAACAAATTCTTATAACACGATCAATTAAAGATATATCTACTCCTCTTTTTACACAAGGAGGGTGGTTGGAAGCGAAATGCAAATACCTATCATTATGTGTAGGTTTTCTGTAAATCGAATATTCAAGGCTGAGAGATTTGTTGAAGATTAAGACTTCGTTTAAAAAAGGCAGTTTATGATTCTCTTCCAGTTCCAAGGTGAACTGAAGGTTGGAATCAAAACATTAAGATGAGATAAAAAAGCGTTAAGTTCTATCTAACCGTGATTCCACACAGAGATAACATCACCGACAAACCAGCCCCATAACCGGCTTTTCAGAGAAAAGTTTTCAAAGGGGAGGTTTCAGTAAATTTCATGTAAAAAGTGGCCAAAAAGGTGAAAGGCTTGTACCCATTGGGAGGCCATTTATTTGGGTGAAAAATTGATTGTTGTACCGAAAATTTGAGGAATATCTATTGCAAATGCGAACAAGTCGCATAATGGTTTCAATATCCAATGTTTATCCAATGTTAAATCCTGTCAACATTATTTTCTAGTTTCTTTTGAAGAGCAAATTCAATTTTTTTTTATATCACAAGATGTATACATCGAAATGGCATCAAAACTGGCCTAAATTGTGTCTTTCTTTATATCAAGTTTTTTTTTTAATTTTTCCACAAGGTGTACTCAATATTTAATGTAAGAAGCTTGCGTCCACATAAGAGGACGAAAAATTGTGAATAACCATTTTCCCAGTCTGGAAGCTGGTGAACTATAAGAGGCCACAATTGGGCACAGAGCAACTCTATCTTTGTGAATTTTTGGGAGACCATAGAATTTAGGAGCGGAACACCTTTTAGGGTAAAACATTTTGTACATTTGTGGAGTAACGAGTCTTTCTTCTTGTAAAATTCTAAGCTCTTTTTGTACTTCACGGATGAACTTGTCGGTGGGGTCTGGACCTATAGGTTTATAAATGTGAGTGTCGGACAAAATATCCGTAACTTAAAAAAAAAAAAATCCAAAATGAACTTTGAAACATCAAGAGAATGTAACAGTGACAAGATAAACCATGAAAAAACACTACTGAAATAATCTAACTCTTACATTTCAACAAAACAAAATCTAAAATGAACTTTGAAACGTCAAGAGAATGTAACAGTGACATGGTAAACCACGACAAAACACTACTGAAATATTCCAACTCTTGCATTTCAATGAAAAAGATCCAAAATGAACTTTGAAACATCATAACACATGTGCGCAAAAAAGTGTTAAAAAACGGGGGAAGGGGAGGGGGTAGGGGAGGGGTAGGGGAGGAGAGGAGGGGGATAAATAGGAAGGGGAGGGGGTGGCCCCTTTGGGGGGCCTTTTGGGGGGAGGGCCCCCTTTGGGGGATCGGGGGATGGGGCCCCTTGGGGTTGGGTAGGGGGAGGGGTGCTCTTTGGGGCCCAGGGGTGGGGGCCCGTGGGGGGCCTTTGGGGGCCCGGGTGTAGGGGGGCCCATTGGGTTTTGGGTAGGGAACCTTACAACACTATTCAAATGGAGCTTGTGTATTATAACGTCCATAGAGTTTCACTCCAAATCATTTTCTAAAATGTCTCAAACTGTTTCGCCAAAAAAATCCCTAAAATGTTTCAAACTGTTTAGCCCAAATAATCCCTAAAATGTCTCAAACTGTTTTGCCCAAATAATCCCCTAAAAGTAATTTCTGCGTGTTCCTTTGTTTCGACATCCCTGTGCTGTCACATTTGAAATTCCCAGGAAACTATTTCCCGCATAAAATATATTCACTCTGTCTTGAATTTCTGAAAAAAATATCTAAGGTGTTCCTAGTTACACTATTATGGCTTCGATAGAATATTAATATTTATCTTTCAGACCTAAAGACCAGAGAAGCCATATTTAAAAATACATCACTGAGTTATGGCCTTTGCAAAACAAAAGTAATCCGTTTATCTGGCCTTCCACAGGCCAATCAGCGTGTCCCCAGTTTGCAATAAGGGAATACTCTACAGATATGGAAAGTAACTCCAGCGGAGGTACGGACCAAGGGGGGACCTTGTCCCTGGGGGTCCGTAACCAACACTGGGGCACCTTCACCCGGGTCCAAATAGAAGAGAGGGAGGACGCAGGCCCTTCAGATGTACACTCAAAAGGGCCCACTGGTTTGTCCACAAGTTCCATGAGTTGCAAACCTTCTCCCAGTAATGGGTTAAATTGCATGGTGATGCAGAACACCATCGCGGGAGGATCCTCTATAGGAGGACAACTTCGGCAGGGCGTAAGATCCAGATCTATGGACAACGGCCTCTGCAAAGGGCTGCCTCGACCCTTTCGGGGTACCTGCAAGACTGGGGAACTTGCGGTCAACTCTATTCCCACTTGAGGAGTGGTGCCCCTCGAGGAAATTTAAGCCTAATAAACGACACAGCATTCACACGGGATTCTGACTAAGGGACAATTCTTCTGGGATTGGTATGTTTAGATGGGCGTCTTTGGGCTGAAAAACCTCTTCCTAGCTACTTTATCTATTATGGGCTGCCTCCCTGTAGTAGCATAATATTTGTGGGCATGAATGTATAATGAGTCGGAGGTAATAGGGTTGAGCTTGTCGGTGCAGGATTTCGACTCTTGTTGACAGAAGAGCATCGCCAAGTGCTGAAAATCATGTTGTGACCAAGATGGGCCCAGGATTGCACAAAGCCTCCATTCATGGAGGTCCCAGGGACTTCTTGCTGTCCAGTTCTAAGCCTGCTTCAGCACTTCGGTGTAGACTTGAGAAGATATGTGATCCCTGTCCAGCACTCGTATCCGGAATCTTTACTTATCCTGAGGTCAAAAAAAATTCAATGATTTAAAGAACATGAAAATTGGAACGTGGGATGTTTTGACATTAAAAAATGACTATTGTATCGACATTTTGGCTGACAAATCCAGACGATCTGAACTGGATTTATTAGGAGTTTCCGAAACTCATATCCCAGTGGTAGGAAGCATGAAATTAGGTGATATAGAATTTGTTTACTCATGCAGGAAGGGTTGGGTACATAAAGAGGGAGTAGGGCTCATGATGAATAAGGAAGCTGCTAAGTCTTGTTTAGGCTGGGAAGGTATTAATAATAGAATACTAATTGCTCATTTTATGACTAGAAAGTTTAGGGTATCAGTTATAGTAGGATACGCCCCTGTAGAACCGACTGACGGAGATAATAGTGACTCAGATGAATTTTACTTACAGTTACAGGAGCAAATAGACAAGGTCCCAGGTAGAAATATGATGTTTTTACTTGGAGATTTTAACACCCAGGTCGGTAGAAATAAGGATAGATGGTATCCCAGCTTAGGTAAATTTGGTTTAGGAAAAGAAAACAATAATGAATACAGACTTTTGCAATTTTGTAGGTATAACAATCTAGTTATAACCAATACGGTGTTTGGTCATAAAATGGCTCATAAGCTAACATGGTATTCACCTGATGGTAAGACAAACCTTATTGATTATGTTATTGTAAACCGAAGACTGACAGAATCAGTACAAGATACAAGGGTATATAGGAGTGCCGTTATTCATTTTAAAAGTAAAGATTACCATCTCGTAGTGTCTAAGTTTAATTTAAAGCTGAAATATAGGAAGGGTAATTACCTCCCGGGAAGTTATGATGTTAGTAGACTCCAGGATGAGAATTTGAGAAAAACTTTCCAGGAACAGTTGAATACTAAACTTAAGAGTTTAAAATTTGATAATGTGGAAGATGGTTGGAATAATATTAGTTGCTGAAGGTGTATTAGGGAAGAAAGCTAAAACTGCAGTTAAGAATATTAGTGAAAAAACTTTATGTTTAATAAAAACGAGAAAGGACTTGTACAAGAATTATTTGAGTGATAGATCGCATGAAAACAAAAGGAATGTAAAGAAAGTGGAGAAAGCATTGAAATATGAACTAAGGAGGTGTGAAGTGGAGGCCATGGATAAAATGGCCGAGGATTTAGAAGATGCAGCTAGACGGCATAATAGTAAAATATTGTACTGGCACGTTAACAAATTGAGAGGTAGTAGTCAATCCGGACTTGTCCCAGTTAAAGATAGGAATGGGGTGGCAATTAGCGATAAGGAAAAAACTAAAGGGAGATGGGCCGAACATTTTGAGAATTTGCTTAACCGAGATAGAGTTCAAGGAAAAGATATAGAGGAAAATGAAAAAGTTTGTGATACCTTGGATGTGAAGGAAGATCTGTTTTGTGAGGAGGAATTAGCAACAGTACTAAAAGGATTAAAGAATAATAAGGCTCTAGGTGCTGATAGGGTGGTAAATGAGTTTCTTAAATATGTTGGCTCTGAGGTTAGAAATAAGTTATTGAAGATTATGAATATTTTTTTTGAAAAAGGGGAAGTACCTAACGATTTTAGGAAAACCTTAATTAAGCCACTTTATAAGAAAGGTGATAAAAGTGAGTGTGGTAATTATCGAGGCATTAGTCTGGTCTCTGTAGGTAGCAAATTGCTTAGTAATATGATACTTTTTAGACTGAGAGATGCCGTAGACAAAGTTTTAAGAGAAGAGCAGTGCGGTTTTAGAAAAGGTAGAGGATGTGTTGACCAAATTTTCACTCTTAGGCTAATAATTGAGAAGTGCCTAAGTTTTCAAACACCTTTGATCCTCAGTTTTATAGATTATGAGCAAGCGTTCGATTCTGTTGATAGAGAAGCTTTAGTAAAGGTTTTATCCTTGTATGGTATACCAGACAAATACAGTGATTAGTGCTATTAAAGTGATTAGTGCTATGTACGAAAATAACACTGCTGCGGTTAAGGTAGCAAATGAGGTTAGCAGCTATTTTTTTTATTAAATCACGAGTTAAGCAGGATTGTGTTCTATCTCCGTATATATAGATTATTTTGATTGATCTTGTTTTAAGAAACAAAGGAAAGACAATGAGAGATCACGGAATCAAATGGGGAGGAAAAAGTCTCCTGGACTTGGATTATGCTGATGATTTAAGCATCCTAGATGAAAGTGTGAGCAAAATGAATGAAGTTTTAGAGGTTTTGCGAGTTCAGGGTGCTAGTATTGGTTTGAAAATTAATGTTAGGAAGACTAAGTCACTAAGGCTAGGAATAAGTGAAGATGAAAAGGTGACGTTGTGTAATGAAAAGAATGGTCAGGTGGGCAGCTTCACTTACCTTGGTAGTATTATTAGTAAAGATGGTGGGAGCAGTGAAGATGATAAAAATAAAATAGCCAATGCTCAGGGTGTTTTTTCACAGTTAAAAAAAGTCTGGAAGAATAGGAAGATAAGTCTGCAAACCAAGATTAGAATATAAGAAGCTAAAGTGATGACAGTGGTTGTACCATGAGTAAGATGCGATGTATTTAAAATACCAAAATAAAGTTCCTTCTTTCTAAAGATAATTCCGATTTCCTATAATTAAGTTAAACCTAGTTTCAAAAATGAAGTCCTTAATCAGCAAAGAGAAAAAGTGCAGTCACCTCAGACAAAGAACAGCACTATCCAGGCTTAAGATTTCGCTAAGAGAGTGAGAAATAAAAAATATGCTACGTACAATATTTCTCAGGAAGTTTAAATGGCAAAAACCGTGTGAACGCCTGAATCAGCAGAAATATTCAAAGAAAATTATTGGAGGAAAGATTTACATCCTTGGTCCTCTTGGGCCAATGGCGAGTCAGTCCTCATGGCGCAGGACTGAAAAGCTATGTTTGATAGGGGGGTAGATGTGCTTTTTAAGATGATTAGTAAGTCAGATTGGGAGGGATTTGTATGTCAGATTTGGTAGGATTGGTAAATCAGATTGGGGAGGATTCAGACGAAATTCTTATATTCTTGTCACCGTTATTGTCATTTGAAGTGACCCATTGCTATGCATCTAAGTATTTAAGTTCAATAAATCTATTGTCTTTTTTTATTTGTATTTATTTCATCTTATATGTCTGCATCCAGTCTGATAATAGGTAATTAGTTCACATGTCTCCAAGGCAAATGCTCCCAAGGGAATCAGATCACCAGATAGTTCGAGAAAGAAGAGGCCACGTTTTTTCATCCCTACAAACACCAAAAGTCGTTATCGCCACAGCTTAGAAAAATGTTTCTAACCCCTGCTATCCTATAAGTATTCGTATCTCTGAAGTCAGATCAGGTCGTGCCGTGGAAACAAAGCTCTGATACGTCAGATTTCAATCACCACAAGTATCAATGAATTTCTCTATCGCTACAAATTATATATTATATATTATATTAATAAATTATATAAATACATTTTTCCATCGCTACAAATGGCGCGAGTCGGAAATTGGAGGAAAACTGCGAAATAATTAGGCTATTAAAACTTTGTAATTTGAATTTAATTATTGGAAAGATACAGACATATAAGCAAAGTAATTAAGCCTATTGCCGCTAAGCTACGACAGGAAACCCCTTATATCTCATAGGAGATAATAGGCTCCCCCAAAAGAGGTTAAGTAAAAATAAATTTATTTTCAATTGATTCAAAAAAAATGGAAGAACTCCAGGAATTATTAATAGTGCAAAAGTTAGTCGCGAAAAATATAGAAATAGTGAAATCTATCCCGGAATACAATGGTCAATCGGATATTGACGAATTTAATATCCAATTGACCCAGTTCGTACAACTAACAAAAACAGACATTGGAGCGTTAAAAGACATGCTCCTACTACGATTAAAAGGCCAGACCTTAACCTTTCTAAAACAGACTGAACATACCATAGGCAATAACGCCAACTTGCCAATAAATACGGTTGCTAACTTGTTAAAAGCATTTAAATATAGGTTCATAGACACCAGTTCTATAAATAAATTAAAACACGGAGTAGTGAGCTTTGATTTTTCACAGAATATAAGGGAATACCTGGATAATATACGCATTTCTGTAGAGGCAGAATACAGAAGTGGTTCAGGACAACTGTATGAAAAATTCAAACTAAATACCTTTTTGCAAGGGCTACCCCCAAAACTATATAAAGTAGTAATATCCAAAAATATTCAGACGTTGGATCTTGCAGTTCAGGAGGTAGAGCGATTAATCGAAGTTGATACAAAGGTTGCTAATCATAGTAAAGCAAAAATAAATAGCCTAGGCGATTCAAATGTGAAATTGAACTTCAAGGGCGATCAGGTATCCCCGAATTTCTTTTCAAGGGATAACTCCCCAGTGCCACAAAGAAATAAAACCCCAGAACCCGCTAGGCAGAAAAGAGTACGTTTTCAGCCTATTAAACAATCTAATTATGGAAATAACCCTACAATAATAAGGTGCTATAATTGTAATCATGTTGGCCATATCGCGAGAGAGTGCCATTATGTCCCCAATCCCTTACCAAGAATTGCTGTCGGTAATACGCAAAATTACGGCAACCATTTGTTCGGAAGAACAAATTTTAGAACGGGTCGTGCAATAGGCTATAACCAGGGGGGATTGCGCCAATCAGTACCTTAAAATGCGTACCAACAAAATTTGTATAACCCTCCCCCAAACAGACAAATTAAATACCGATTTGAAAACCCAAATACTCGTCAAGGCCAATATAATGCGAGAATGCCATATAGAAATCACGAAAATTTGCCGATGGGAAATGAAAATTGTGCAAGCCAACGGCATAGGCAGTCAACGTCAGCAAGCGGCACCAACAAGAGACATTCACGTTACCATAATAATACATGGCGAAGACAAACAGACGTAAATCATTTAAATATGCCTACGGAACCCAATACGGTAGCCTTGTAGTAGCCTTGGGTAAGGTCCAAAGAAGTAAAAATTTTGTTTTTGCTTGAAATTGAGTCAAGAATTTCATCTATTCTTGGTAGAGGAAATTTATCGCTAACTACTTGCTTGTTGAGGGCTCTATAATCTACTACTCGTCTAAGATCTCCATTCTTTTTTGGTACTAAGATCACTGGTGCACTATATGGACTTATACTTGGGCGTATAATTTCGTTTTTTCTAATTCATGGATTTTATTTTTTAACCACTCTTTGTGCTTATATGGCACACGGTATGGCTGTTTTGCTACGGGATTACCAGTCATTAATATAGAATGTTAGTAAAATTGTATTAGTCCGATATCGTCTTAAGATTTAGAAAATGCATCCTTAAAATTACATAATAATTTGCATAATTTTTTCTTAAATTCCAAGTCCACAATATGAGCCATATTAAACATGTTTAAAAGTTGCGATTTAGTTAAATGATATATTTTATTTGAAGTTGTAATACCGTTAACTAGGTTTCTTTTAGAATTTTGAGAATTGAGTTCCCATCAATTTAAATCATTCCCCGTTAAAACCTGAATTTGAACTAGACACGTCCCCTTTTTAATTGTAATTGTATCATTTTCGTGATTGTTAGTTACCCAAATGAAATCTTCCCCTTTGTCATAAGATATAATCTGTTCCTCGCATGACAGATTTTCAGGTATTTCAGACGGTGTCGCAAACCATATTTCTGATTTGCTAACTACTGGCTCAATCATCTGTGATATTTGAATTTTTTGCATCGTTTTGGGAGGGACTTTTGTTTTCCTTATCGCGAATCCGTAATATTTCTCTTTATTATCGTTGTTTATTAGATTCGTACTGGCGCTACGCTGCGCCATTGCATCTTGTGGCGTCAAGTTGGGTTTTATTATGTTCTTCCATAATTCTGCTATTTTCTTAATTTCATTTGACCTGTACTGTCGCATATCTCCTATTTTTATTTTCACAGATTCAATACTTTTATTATTTAAATTTGCTTCATTTCTGCAATATCTCTCAGGGTAATTGAACAAATTTCCAATTATGCCATGTCTTTGCGAGATATGAGGTTCAAAATATTGCGACTTTATACCACCAGAAATTTTGTTTACTGTTACGTTGTCTTCATAACCTCTGTTACGATTTCTTAAGGTAGAAATTTCTTCCCCTACCTTAGCTGGGTAGACAAGCCTCTCATTTGCTACGTCTAATAGAATTCTATTAGACCTTAGAAATTTTGCGCCTATAATAGCTTCATATGGAAGGTTATCGCATATAATAAAATTTGTCATAAAGGTTCTATTGTCTCTTTTTACGTTTAGGCAAATTGAACCTTTTGTATTTAATTTATGACCTGTCACGCTCGTTAAATTGGGATTATTAGGGTTCCTCTATCGCCTAATATGCAGAGGCAACATATTAAATACGCAAGAGTTTAGGATACTAATTGCTGCACCTGAGTCAATCAAAGCCTTAAAATAAACATTTTCTACACAAAAATCATTAAATATAGGTAACTTGTTATTAATATCACTACAAGACGGCACTAATATTGTCTTGGACCTATTAAATATTCCGGGCACCCTCTGAGTCCAATGTATATTTCTGAAGGGCCTGAAACGTTTCCCTGAGAATTTATTTTATTTGTCGGTGCCTGTAATAGATATTCAGACGTATTGGGTTCCGTAGGCATATTTAAATGATTTACGTCTGTCTGTCTTCGCCATGTGTTATCATGGTAACGTGGATGTCTCGTGTCGGTACCGCTTGCTGGCGTTGACTTGAGAAAAATCCCCCCAGCTTATCCAAATCCTCCAATGGGAAGGATCCCGGTAGCAAAGTACTCCTTCGATATTATCTCATTTGACGTATACGGTACATGTGGAGGCTTACCTGTCTCTAGCAGAGGCCGTACTTGTATTCTTTCGGTTATAGATCATTTTTCCAGATTTACTTTTGCAAAAGCATTAAAAAATCAAGGTGCTTATGCCACAACTAAGGCGTTATCAAAATTATTTTTACAATTTGGCATTCCTAATAAAATTTTGAGTGACAACGGGGGCAATTTTGTTTCAAAAGTAACAAATGAGTTTTCTTAATAGAGAGAAAATGGTGACAGCCCCGTACAACTCGCAAGCTAATGGTAAAATAGAAAACAGGCATAAAATATTTTCGAACATATTAAGTATTTATACAAAAGACAATAGGAGCGACTGTGATAAATTCTTACCTTATTTAACTAACGTAGTCAACACGGCTTATTCCAAAACAACCAAAGACAATCCATTTTATTTACTTTTCGGTCGTGATTTTAAAATTCCGTATGATGAGATTATTGAAACTCGGAATTATTATAACGACTCAGAAGATTATAAACAAGAATTCATAAAGAGGATGAGAAAAACTTATAAAATAGTTAGTCAAAAGCTGGAAAAATGTAAGATAAACCAAGAACTAAGAAACCAACCCAAAGTTAAGGGGAATATAGATTTCAAAGTAGGAGACTTTGTCTCCTACTTTCCAACAAATATTCTGGATCGTACAGAATAGTCAAAAAGTACGATAACGAATATACTTTTAAAATGGAAACCCCGATAGTGGAAGAACTTACAAGGCGTATGTTAGCCGAATAAAAAGAACCAAATTTCCAGAGAGATGGGTATCACATCCCTCTTCTACTGATTCGTCAGATTCGGAAAATGAGCCCCCTAGGTCAAGATTGGCAGAGCTAAAACCTTTGAATTTTAAACAAGATTATTTTGAATGTGACAGTGATGAGGAAAATTTTGAAGAATTTTTAGCTATTAAAAATCTAGTTATTCCAGAGAAAAAATCCCTAATACCAATAAGAATAAAAACGCCAAAAACTCCAAAAAGTTATTCATCGCCGAGCGCAGGAGATTTAGATTATACAATATCTCCAAAAACCCAATTTTTCACCGATAGAATCTCGACCCCATGTCCCCCCAAAAGATTTCCAGACGATATGGTTTCCCCTGCAACACCGATAGAAAGACCCTGTCTTTACAGGAAGAATTAAACAGAGCTGTAGAAACCCCCGGTATTACTGTAAAGAAAACTCTTCCCAAAGATTTAACAAACAAACCTGCGAGAGGCTATGGATTTAATAAATTTTCCCATAAAAACAAGTCAAAGTACATTACCCGAGAAAAAAACTCCCAAGGATGACCAGCAAGGTCAATATCATGATATAACTGTGCCCACGGTCAAACCTAAACAGTGGACTTCACGGAGGGAATCCCTATTGCTAAGAATGCCCCATCCCCCTGAAGACATGGCCTTCAAACAATGGAGGAACCCCGCAAAAACTCTTGATTCCTCCAAAAGCTTTGAAGAATCTTTCAAATCCCCCGCGTTGAGAACTCAAAAAGAGGACGTAAGGAACAAACCTTCGACTTCAAGAGGAGTAGAAATTTACAAAAGAAGGGCAGGTGACACTTCAAAAAGTGCCACCTCTAAAAGTTCTAATCCAGATTCGTCGTAAATCAGTTCTGAACAGTCTGACGACGAATCAGACCCCACAGTAGTAAAAAGAAAAAGGGTAATTAAAACTAAATTGTGTAGCTGTCCACATTAAGGACCAAATATTGAAATGGCAATAATTTTGGAAAAAACCGTACAAGAAGTTTTACATCATATAGCTATAAAACCCGAAAAAGAAAAAACCGCAAGAAACCGAGGAGAAAACCACGACGCAGTCAGGCAGAACGGTTAAAAAACCTGACAGATGGAAATATCCCTAATTAATGTAAAGACAAATTTCAAATATAATAAATTTAACACCATAAAAAATTTAACAGTGTGCAAGTAAAGTTAACCAAGTCAATATTAATGAAAAAAAAATACGAGTGAGTTCAAACCGTAGGCGATCAGGGAAAAAAACCAAAGGTAGGAAGCTCGTGGTCGACTGAAAACGACAAGTGGTGCTGGACCACGTTTTGTGGGAAGCCTGGGGAGGAACTCAAGGCCCATGATTGTTTTTTGTAGTTTGTTTTGTGTGTAAACAACCGTAGGCAGGGATATTTCTCAGTCCTTCAAGTGTAAGAAATTAGTATTTTTATGCCATCCAGGGCAAGTCAAAACAATACTTAAAAGTTGAATAGAAACTTCTGTGAGCTAGTTAAGTTTTCTTTTTTTGGATCAGAATGCTTTGAAAGAGAAACAGAGAGTTTACTTTCTTATAGCTCCGAGGCGAAAAAAAAGAAAAGCTTTTTAATTTCATTATATTATATCTATGACGTATGCTGTCCTACAGCTCTATGTTAAACATTACTTCCAAAGAGAAACAGAGACATTAATGTCTTTAGCTCCTTGGCGAAAAATTTAATTTCATTAGTTTATACCTATGACGTATACAATAACAGAGAGGTCACTGTTCTATAGTTCTGTGACAAAAATGTTCTTCAACTTCATTGGTTTATCTATGACATATCTTGTGCTCTAATTTTTGTGACATATTTTCGCAAGTCAGTCACGTCATATCTTACCTATACTGACTCAGCTCTCCCCCAGATTTTCTATAAAAAATCGACCCATGTCCTAACTAAGATGGATATTATCCAAAACAAGAAATTATCACTACAGAAGCGCCTAATTATATGGAATATTTTGTCATAGTGCAGATTATAATTGTTTTAGGCCTACACATAAAATAGGATACCAGTGTAATTATGTGTTGCAAGTTTACTTATTCATGGGTTTCTTACTCGAGAAATATAATGTTTCTTACTCGAGAAATATATGTACCAATGGTTGGCTATTGATACGTTTATATGTAGAATTTCACGGCGGATGTGGAATTATATCTCAATAATAATATGTAAAATTTTAAAACCATTTGATCAGTTAAGATACATGGATTGAAACACTGTGTATGTCCAATGGCGACTAAGTAAAACCCACAAGGAATCTCCTATTACTGTGAAGGTGTTTTTCGCTTAACGGATTCTAATAAAACTTTAATATCATATTTATTTATTTAGTGCTGAAGGGTTTGCTCAAACAATAGCCTTCTGAAAAGATATTGATGTCAGTTCTTCATTACGCTTATATTCTTTGCCAAGCATCAACTGGAATCTACGCGGACAAGCTTGGAAATCCTGCAGCTAATTACCTTATTCGAAAGGTGAATATGAGGCACCAATGTTGACTTGTAATTACGGGAAAATCCTAAGACTAATAAGACGAAAACCAAGAGAAGAACACTGGGAAACAGCTGAAATGCAGAGGTTAAACCCGGAACCCCATGAGAACGTCTAAGCCAAGAAATAGGGAAGACATCAGAAAACAAGTGGGTATTGAGGTCACCATTCGTCCTTGTTATGTCTTGTTCCCTCATTGTAGTATCGTTTACGTAAAACCGTGTGGTTACGACGCTGCA
Organism: Artemia sp. Qi Xiang Cuo; assembly: GCF_049724085.1. NCBI lineage: Eukaryota > Metazoa > Arthropoda > Branchiopoda > Anostraca > Artemiidae > Artemia > Artemia sp. Qi Xiang Cuo. The sequence continues at coordinate 16,305,584 of NC_142809.1, read as the reverse complement.
ACATGCGTTTCTTAAACAGCACGGCCTTGCGTGAACAATACAAGCATGAAAAATGTTGTAAAATTATACCTCAAAAATTAACCATGTAACATAAACTCTGTTTAAATGATTTTTTAAATCTATTGTAAAATTAACTAAGTGTTGAAAGAAGTTAAAATAAAGTGTACGTAGTAGTATATATTAGAAAGTATAACAAGAGACCACACTTAAAGTGAAGAACTAACATTTGATGATGTCGTTAGGCTATAACAAATTAGAAGAAACTTCTATGTGTTGAATTTCCCAATGGGAACTATATTTTTTTATTATTACCCGATTAATGCGTTAATTATTGTATGAGTATTTACTTCAAAGAACGCGTGATTCTGCCTCGCTATTTTTATTGCAGGAAGTAAATGGCAAATTGGTTATCGAGCATTACAATGAGCTGCCCAGTACAGATACAACCGAGTAGCATCTATTTTCATCATATCTCAACCAACGAAGAGTATTCACCATAGACTCCAGGCAATTTTCATCCCAACTTCGTCTACGAAAAGAACAGTTACCTTTGATCGTTGTTTCTTCGACCATGAACCATATTACGTATCAGGTAACACTATATTTGAACCTCAGTATCAAGTGCTTTAACGAACCATATAAACACATAAATGTTGAGAAACCTATCAGGCAGTAAAAGATATAAATACATAGATATCGCCTTTGATACTCACTATGGACCCCAGAATAATTTGACAGTATAGTGATGATATTTGAAGCTAAACGATATTTAACGATATTTGAAGTTAAATGATATTTAAAGACATTTGAAGATATTTGAAGCTGAAGTTAAAGACAATTTGAAGTTTAATTCTGAGAACCCCATTGATCAGCACACGATAAACGATATTTAACAATATTTGAAGTTAAATGATATTTAAAGACATTCGAAGATATTTGAAGTAAAGTTAAAGACAATTTGAAGTTTAATTCTGAGAACCCCATCGGGCAGTACAAGATAAACGATATTTAACGATATTTGAAGTTAAATGATATTTGAAGATTTTTGAAGTTGAACTTAAAGACAATATATTAAAAGAGTCACTATAGTATGACGACAACCCGTTTCAAATCCAAACTTCAATTACCCCGTGATTAACCGAGGAATCACCGCAAAGGCTAATCGACGCAAGCCATGAGCTAACAATTTTATAAAAGGCACAAATGAACAATTTTAACTCGAGAATACATTCTCTATGTACCCCAAAATATCCTAAACAATCATATGCTGAGAAGAAATACGCCAACACCTGTTGTGGGAAGCATCATTTCTCAGCTGCCTATTAGAAAAAACTTGCCATGTAAAAACAACCAGACTCGAACTGTTCCATGAAAAAACCATAACGTAAATGCTTCAAAATTCTTGCCAAGACAATAAGAGTGAAGGACAATAATTTACAACAGAAGGATTGAGTACATTAAGGACTTTGAAGGTGATGAATAGATGTGAATCTACATATGTTACTTCCTAATAAACTTTGATAATTCAAGAATCCGAATAGTGAAGGTGTTTTAAAATTACCAGTGAACATGGTAAACACAATATTGTGTTTTTTAAATCGTTTTTTTATGTTGTGTTAGATGTAGAAAAAAATCCTTAATATAGTAGCTAGCCTAGAACCATGAATAATCTTAGCCCGGTAGATGAATTTTAGATAAGGATGTAGAATAAAATAAGAAAAATAATAGAGAAAATTATTAGCAATCCTAATGAGCAGTTACTAATGACGAGACGTCATTAATTGAGGGGAAGGGTGATATGTACCATGAGTAAGATGCGATGTATTTAAAATAACAAAATAAAGTTCCTTCTTTCTAAAGATAATTCCGATTTCCTATAATTAAGTTAAACCTAGTTTCAAAAATGAAGTCCTTAATCAGCAAAGAGAAAAAGCGCAGTCACCTCAGACAAAGAACAGCACTATCCAGGCTTAAGATTTCACTAAGAGAGTGAGAAATAAAAAATATGCTACGTAAAATATTTCTCAGGAAGTTTAAATGGCAAAAACCGTGTGAACGCCTGAATCATCAGAAATATTCAAAAGAAATTATTGGAGGAAAGATTTACATCCTTGGTCCTCTTGGGCCAATGGCGAGCCAGTCCTCATGGCGCAGGACTGAAAAGCTATGTTTTGATAGTGGGGTAGATGTGCTTTTTAAGATGATTAGTAAGTCAGATTGGGAAGGATTCGTAAGTCAGATTTGATAGGATTGGTAAATCAGATTGGGGAGGATTCAGACGAAATTTTTATATTCTTGTCACCGTTATTGTCATTTGAAGTGATCCATTGCTATGCATCTAAGTATTTAAGTTCAATAAATCTATTGTCTTTTTTATCTGTGTTTATTTCATTTTATATGTCTGCATCCAGTCTGATAATAGGTAATTAGTTCGTATGTCTCCAAGGTAAATGCTCCCAAGGGAATCAGATCACCAGATAGTTCGAGAAAGAAGAGGCCACGTTTTTTCATCCCTACAAACACCAAAAGTCGTTATCGCCACAGCTTAGAAAAATGTTTCTAACCCCTGTTAGCCTATAAGTATTCGTATCTCTGAAGTCAGATCAGGTCGTGCCGTGGAAACAAAGCTCTGAGACGTCAGATTTCTATCACCACAAATATAACAAATTTTTTCTATCGCTACATGGTCAAATATGGCTCTGAAGCATGGACGCTCCGAAAAGCGGATGAAGATTTACTAGATGTTTTCCAGAGAAATTGCTTAAGGATTGTTCTGAGTACCCGGCTGACTGACCGTATTTCAAACAATAGGCTATACGAAAAATGTGGTTCAATACCGCTCTCTAGGGCTATAATGAAAGAAAGGCTGATGTGGCTAGGGCACGTTGCGCGGATGAAGGATGACAGATTGCCGAAGATTGTTCTTTTTGGCCAACCATCTAGGGCTAAACGGAAAGCAAGTTGTCCTCGTCGGGGGTGGGATGACGTCATAAAGAAAGATTTAAAGGAAATGGGAACTTCGTGGGCGGGTGTAAAAAGGGAGGCATTGAATAGATTGGGGTGGAGGAGGAGCGTGCGTAGCTGTGTTGGCCTCAGGCGGCTTGGTGCTGCGATGAGTTGTTATTAGTAGTAGTAGTAGTATTAGTTTATCTCTCAGACCTAAAGATCAGAGAAGCCATATTGTTTCTTAATTCTCCTTTTTGTGGATCAATAATTCCCCGTCGATTATGTAAATCAATTTCTCTGAAATCTAGTTCCCCTTTGTGGATCAATCAATTTCTCAAAAATCTGTTCCCCTTCCATTATGTAAATCAGTTTCTCAGAAATTCTCTCCCCTTTGCGGATCAATAAACCATGAATAGATTATCCTCAGTGAGAAAAACCATGAAAAAACATTCTCAGTGAGAAAAACCATAAAAACATGCATAAATTATGTGTAATCAGTATCTATTGGGGCCTCCCTACTCATGTTCACTAGAAAAATGGAGCTTTATGCCCTTGCCCTAAAGTCTTTCGTCCAGAAATTATGACCTTTTATCCCCAGCAATGAAGATCTTACGCTTTATGATCTTATATCCTTAACAATGAATGTATGTGTGCTCTAAGGAGACAGGCAAACAAGGTAATAAAATGTTTGGGGCTTAAACAATCAAGTATCTTCCGGACAGTCTACTTCTTGCCTGAACAGGCCTACACTCTAGACGTTACGGCCCAGGAAGAAGTATTTATGTAATATCGAAAGTATTCGTTTCCCTTTCCTGCAAATTGCACGAAGAAGGAGTTTCTTATTTCCGCCACTTCGTCAGTAAAATGTCAAAAACTACCCTACATAGCAAACGCCAGGGTAATTACTTGCAAAACAAACTAAATTTTATCAAGCAAAAACAATGCACAAATTTAAATAGTGTTTATCCGTTCTCACCGTGTTTATCATAGTGTTTATCATAGTGTTTATCCGTCATCATAAAACAGAAACAGAGGTCTTTATTGTTATTTCTTTCAAAACTCGTTTTTATCCATGATTACTATGGGCTTTGGTCTGGTCTTTTCTAAGTTACAGCAAATAATTTCTGAGACCATACTGGCTAATCATGATAAAACGAAAAAATAGTAAAAAAGAGAAAAACGAGGTTTATACATGCCAGTGAAAAATATGGACTAAAAATTTTAGTTGTGTTTTGTTTTAAGGTTTGAAATTTTTTTTATAGTATCTTTAGATTTTTATTAGTAAATTTTATGTTATTATCTTGCACTGAGGACGGTCAAGCGGAGGTATTGACCGACATATTTGCATTTTAATCCATATTTTTCACTGGCTTGTATAATCCTCGTTTTTCTCTTTTTTAATATTTTATCGTTTTAAGTTGCAGCCGTAGCAAACTTTATTTGAAACTAGTTTTCTGTGTTCGTTTTTAGCACCATGCATGGGCTATGCTAAATGCAAATTCATTGTTTTCATGATGTCATGAATGATCATGAGTTCTTTCTGATCTTAAAAATGGGCCCTCAGTTATACCCCTATGATGTTCTGATAGCCCGCTCGTCCTGGAGGGAAAAAAGAAAGGGAGATACATCTGTGCTACAAACAGGAAAAAAAAATTTCTTGTTGTTCAAGGGGGAAGGACTGTAATTCCCATAAACAAGGTTTTCTACTATGCTGATTCCAATGGGGCACTTTTCTTTTCGATCAGACACCATTTTCGAAAGGTTTTAGGCTTTTCTTTAAGATCACCAAATGTTTCTTTTCGTTATAAATTTTACTTTTAATATTAACCTAAATAACAGTTATCATTTCTGAATCAGTGTCCGATGGTGAGTTTTTCCTCATGACGGAGTTATTTTCAAAAAGAATTTGAAACTTTTCATCACTAACAAAGAATTGAGTATGATTTCTGTACTAAATTTTTGAAACCTGATGATGGGACTGCATGAGTAATATTCAGATACATCCTCAGGCCTAAAATTACTTATATGTTATCAGTTGCTATTGCAAAGTGGCTAAAGGACTCTCCTCCTGACAAGGAACATAAAATTTCGAGTTGCTCTTTAGTAACAATTTGGTCTTATCACGTTTAATACACGTTAGAACTTGTTAGCACATAAGTGTGTTGTATCATCTTACATATGATGATCTATTTTAATATTTTGGTTACTATGGGCTGGAGTTCGTTCTTTACTGTAATTACTGTTATTATTGAAGCAAAGGGACGGCAGATTTCCTAAATAGGGTTTTAGGACAAGTCGATCTAATAGTGTACTTCTTTTTTTGATCTGAAATATTTTTAGGAGTTAGGGGCCATTGTATTTCTTAGTATTGGATATGATCGTCTCTTACTAGGTTGATGGCTACCGCTGCAACCCGGATAATGCTTCACTGAAGCTAAGGCCACTAATATTAAATAGCATTTCAGTTACTTTGAGCACGCTTTTGTTCTTTCTTATAATAATATAAACAACTACTACAGGATTGTAGAAAAATGTAGTTTTTCGTAAGAAATTGATTTTATTTTTTAATTGGGTTTGTGAATTACAAATGTTTTTTAAATAAATAAATTTTCTTTCCAATGAGCTATTAAACAGCTTTCTATGATGTTCCGATGCCCTGCTAGTTTAGGAGAAATTTCGGAAAAAAGATGTTTTTTATACATAATATCGTTGTTCAGCAAATAAAGCAAATGTTCTTCTTTTTTTTCAAGCCACTAGACTTTCCTTGTCATTCAAGCCAAGACAGTTTCCCATACAGAGGTTATGGACAGGAAAGTTATAATAGTGTGCTTTTTGTTTTTATCTGACACTATTTTTATGAGTTATGGGCTATTCTATTTCTTAGTATTTGACGTCATCGTCTCTTACTATGTTGCAAGCTACCACCGCAACCCGTATTGGATGACAAAGCAAACTTGCACATATCATGTTTGTACGACCCTACTATTTCTTTTTTTCTAAGTGCAAATTTTTTTTGTCTCTCAAAATATGTCAATTACTTACTTATTTGGTCATGCTTTAATATATTTCTCCTATAATAAGCCAGTTTGTCTTTTATCTGTTGTTGTGCATAATTAACTTAAAAAAAAAACATTAAAATGGAAGAAAGGAAATTTGAGTCATGGAAGTAAGACACATATTGCATCAAACCCTGATTCTTTTGATGGAAATTTCATTAGTCTTGATGATCTATAAAGGATTGATGGTAGTGACCAATTGTAACCCAGTTACGGTTGTTTTAACTGGAAGTATGGAGCCAGCTATCCATCCTGGTGATATAATCTTCACATCAAATCATGAAGAAAAAATAAGAGTAGGTGAAATTGTAGTTTTCAAAATCAAAGGGCGTGATATTCCTATTGTACATCGGGTTATAAATGTCCATGAAGGAGAAAATGGTACTGCTAAATTTCTGACCAAAGGTGACAATAATCCATTCAACGACAGAAAACTTTACGCTCTTGGACAGGCTTGGCTAAACAGAGATGACGTCATTGGTAAGGTAAAGGGTTTACTCCCTTACTGTGGAATGCCAAGTTTAATTGTTCACGAGTATCCAATATTTTGGTATCTTTTCCTTGGTCTCGTCTTTGGAAAACCTTTTACGTGGTTAAAGAAACTGAGGACATTTGCCAATTTTTGACTTTTCTGTAATTTAATTTTCTCCAAAGTAAACCCATTCCAAGAAAAGAAGGACATCTAATTCTAGTCAGTAAATGTGTCTACCGAGAAACAGTTTTGTCCTTGATTTTTTTTTTCCAGAATGAAACTAAAGGATGGTATTAGGAAACAGTTTCATTCTAAAAACTAAATTACAAAACGGTCCGTGGCAACAAACTGTAAGTAGGGAGTAAGTAGGAAGCCCAATAGTGACCAAAACTCTGAAAAACAGAATTCTCATAACAAAAGATATGTCAAATAGTTGGCATATTTCTTATTACGATGACTCCAAATATATAAGTTTCATTAAGTTTAGTGTCACCTATCAAAGGCTACAAGCGTGAGAAGCTTGTCTGATCTGCGATAAAGAAGGGAAAAGGGAGACCACCCATAACTGGAATAAATAATCGTCTTTTCGGTATTGCTCGAGTCCTGATCAAGCTATCTAAACGCTTGAAAAATCAACCAATATTTTAGACATTCTAATTTCTCCTGTAAATTTTACCGATTTCTAGCGCTGTTACTTTTTTTTGAACTGGCGAAATATCTAGAGATAGTCATTTTGTCTTAGTTATCACGGAACCCTCCATAACTTGGACATAATGATAAAGTAAACTGGGAAATAATGTTATCTCAAGGGTAGGCGCAAATTTCTTCTACATAATTCTATTGAACTTTCAAGTATTAACATACAAATCTAAACAATATTCAAAAACGTCATAAAGCTATGGTGATCTCCAGTTAGATATTTCTTAAAATACATTACTAAAAGACTCTTTTGTTAGAACTATGAACAAATTCACTCAAATCTTCTTGAAAACCAATTAATTGGCAGCTTTTTTTGTTCCTCCTGACGCAACTCGTAATCTCAGCTTAAGAACTACACAACTCTTCTCTTCTACAGATTTCTCTTCAGTCCATAGAAATTTTCGCCCTTCATTAAGTTTTTTCTATTGAAAAAAAACTAAAGATTTGCCCAATTCTCTAGATTTACAAAATACATTTTGCCAACCCTCACCCCCCCCCCCATCCCATCTTAAAGCTTTGTGAAAGCACGTCAGTAAAGACTGATATAAAAAAACACAAAAATTTCTCATTTTTAATCCGCAATATTTCTGTTACATGGGAGCTTGTCCCTGAGTGCAAGCATGTTTTGATTCACCCCTTTGCAGGTTAATTTCAAAGAATTCAATATATTAGATGGTGTTTTCTTTCAGCAACCCTACTCAAACTATAAATAAAGATTTAATAAAATTATTTTTTTTAGGCGAAAAATGCCAGGCAATTCCGGTGAAGTTTTAGGCAACAAGATTGGAAGGAGCATGGAACTCCCAGAATTTAAGAAGGAAGACATTCTAATGAACTAACTGGAGAAAGCTCTTTTGCCACCCTCTTTCCCAAATATAGAGATAAATGTCTACGAGAATACTGGCCACTTGTTCAAACAGTAGCTGCAGAGCATGAGCTGAAGGCAGAGTTAGATGTAATCGAAGGTTCTATGACCGTTACTACAACAAGAAAGAGTTAGGACCCATACATTATTCTGAAGTTTTTTTTTTAATTTTTGTGGTTTTGTGTTTATCAATTCTAAAAGTAGAATTGTTGCAGAAACGCAATAAATATTTTTGCACTTTATTTAATAATTTCAGAAATTTTGAACTGAGGTAATTTTTTGTGAAGAATTATTTCAGTTCAATAACAAGGAAACTAATATCTTATAGTAACAGTTGTATACATGTGACATATATTCTAAATTTTCCCTTAATTTTTTTATTTTTCCATTTAATACTACTGGTATGACGTCGTTATATACCGACAGTGCTGAAAATATCACAATCATTATAAAGGCATTTTTTTTTACGCCATCTATGGTTATAACCTACGATTATTACATCATTCTTGTGTATGAAAATGCAATTTATCGTAAAGAAATTATTTTATTTTCAATATTATTTATTATTAATTAAAAAAGGCACTAAATTTAGAAACACTCTTTAAAAAGAGTCTTTAAAAAGCTTTCTATGATGTTCGAATGCCCAGCTAGCTGTGGAGGAAAAAAAAAGAAAAAGACACTTTTGATGCAAAATATAGTGGTTGTAGTCACTTTACTTTTTTTCAAGCCAATGGATTTCCTTTCTTTTTTATGCCAAGGGATTGTAAGTTTCCTATATAGGGCTTCTGGCCAAGATGGTTTGAATCATTTACTTTTAGTTTGTGATCAGACACCATTTTTAGGGGGTTTCAGGCGATTTTCTTACTATGGGGCGCGTTCGTCTCTTACTAGCTTGGAGCTACCGCTTCAACCACAATTTAATTTGATTATTAGTCCCGTCATAAAACCACATGAAACAGAAGAAAAATAACGAACAAAGAACGAAGTCACTTTACAAAATACAAACAGCATTGTGAGAATACAAAATACATGGCCATTGTGAGAGCGTTCATACAACTTTTTCCATAATTTCACTTCTGCTGAAGATAATAAGTGTAAGTGCCCTCCTTATCAGGGCTAGAATTTTGGTAGCGTGTTATAACTGAAGCGTTTGGTAAGATCGGTGCTCAAAATCCGGTGACAACTGATATTTATTATTAAATAGAGTAAAAGGAAAAAAATTTTTAATTCTTATTATTCCGAATTCTTGCAATACCTCTTCTAGGTCGGCTAATCGTATATTGTGTGTGTCCTGGTTCAATCCACCTTGTTTAACCAAAAAAGGATTAATTTAGTTCTAGGCTATCAATATATCTAATTTCAAGCGTTACTCTTGAATAATTAGACAAGGCTTGGGTACTAAGGTAGTTAAAATCCTTCACTTCAAGCTATTGTTTCTCGAAACTAGGAATAACCTTTTGATTATATCTCAAATTATTTGTTTAAACTACACCAAGCTCTTATTTTTATACTTTGAAAAAGAGGTTAGTGCTTTTTCAACCTTCGATAAACTTAAACTTTACCAGGGAAGATTGAATCGATCAGGACGGAAAGGGATTGAAATTCTTAATCTGACAATATAATTTCTCTTTCTTCCCTAACCTATCTGTATAACATCGAGGTCGCCTTTATATAAATAGTCGACATGGGTTAACAAATGCAAGAGTGGCTAAAAAGAGGAATGAGGTCCCCTTTCGTATAAACGTTTTTCTTAAAAATAAGTTTTTTTACGACTGAAATCAAGGAACAGCAATAAAACTTAAAACTAACAGACATTAATCCATATACGTGGGAGAGAGGTGCTGCCCCTTCGTCGGCCCTCTCTCTTTACGTTAAAATTTTACTTTTTCTCATAATTCTTTAGAAAGACTGGTGAAACACGAGAGCCGTTGAATTTTGATAAGAACTGTTTAATGAGACTTTAAGACAGCCCCCCCCTAATTTTTCATACTATCAGCTAAAAAAATCTTGTTTTTTTTATTTATTTTGAGCTCAATACTTTAGTAACAAAAGAGAAACGCAATGCAATTCCTCATTCAATACTCTTTGTAAATATATTAATCATTACCGCTTGTTATATAAAAAAAACAATAAATAAGAATACATAAATGAGGCTCGTCTTTCCAAACACTTATGAATTAACTTGGAATTCGACCCCTCATTTAAAATTTCTTCAATTTATTTTCTTAAACCTAATAAATTGAAAATAAGTTAAGATTTACTCGTTTTATTTTTAAAAAAACATCCAGATACCTTGCTATTCTACAAATAAATTGAGGTGACGTGCTATTGAAGACGCCTGGAAGTATCAAGCCATTTTTCCCAAATATACATCCACTTATCGTAGAGAGCCCGTGGCACCTGCTCAAGCAATACATTAAATAATCCTCTTTAACTCTGCAAAGTGGGCAAGTATATCTGCTTCATTGGGATATCTTTCTTTAGAATATCTTTTAAATCTTGAGTTAATTGGCAGCCAGTTATCCCTGAGTTGCATCCACAATGTCAAATATCTAGCAGGCATATTCAGCTTAAGGTAGAACTCCTGCCCATAAACCACCTTATAAAACTTTTATGTTTCTGATTTTCTTATCTCCTCGCTCCATTTTTGGACCATTTGATTCTACTATCTTAATTTCATTCTCCTAACTTGCATTTATATCCATTGGTCCTCTACCTTCATTCCAAAGAAAAGAAAATCCTGTTTTGTCTAAAATGTCTTTTATTTTTAGTGGCCATGATCTTTTTTTCCTCTGCGAGAGTGAATCTTCATAAGCTGCATTAAGTAACCTGTCACTCGGTAATTGGACGACTCTCAACCAAAATTTAATAATTGAGACTAATTTGTAAGTTTTTAGTGGCCATATACATAGATATCCACTTAAAACTGCCCTAGGTATGGCATATGTATGGATGATGGATAGACTTATCTATCAATAAATGAAATGACATCATTTTTATACAATCATAATAGGGCTCATCCCCAAATTCCTTCTCAATTACTCGGACTAAATGTCTTGGCTTCTTCTAAAAATAGCCCTGACTTGATGCTAGCAAAATATTCCCCTCGCTACTTGATTTCTTAGGATTGTTCTGGATTTCTAAAGGATTGTTCTGGATTTCTATTTTAAAATCCTATTCTCAGCGGTTTTTGATATAATACAATTAAAAATCACGTTAAATTCACTTAATATAGATTTCCTATAAATTGGATACCTGTTATTAAGTGCAATTTCAATTTAATTCAGTCCTGCTGACAAATCTAATATGGGGTTAACTGTCAAAAACGGGTTGCCAAATCTGTCAATAATTTCTGTCAATGGCAAATCATATTCTGACAGAATTCTAACACATCTCTCTATGTAGGTCAAGTTTCTGGAGAAACAATATATATGTATCCTCTGTAATGCATATTATTTCTGGTCGGAGTCCAATAGTATCCCAAATATGGAGATGAAATCGCACCTTTACCGTTTCCCCAACTGAATTCTGGCAAATTTCTTCCGTTTCATATTTTCCTGAAATCTTTTAATAGTGAAAATCACGATTAACATACTTATATCATCTTCATTTCGTATTTCGACAATATCACAAGGGAATATTTTTTAAATTATATTTTATGTCAATTCAAGACAATAGAACAAAAAAAGTTCAAAAAATTTCCAAGTCCAAAATATTCCAAGTTTCCAAAAATTCCAAAATATTCCAAATATTCCAACAAACATTATTGTTCTAACAGTAAAAATCACAACTAACAGATTTATATCATTCTCGTCTCGTATTTCAAATTACTAAATGTGATTTTTTTTTTTAGTATATATACATATATTCGTTTTAAGTTTTAATGTCGCTCCTTACTTTCGGTTATAAAAAGTTTTTTTTTTATTTAGTTTATGAATGTTTTTCAACTAATGGAGGTTTGAATTTGGCTCACCGTACATGAAAATTGAAAACAAAATTTGTATATTAGTTTTGACAGATTTATTCCGTCTATCAGGTTGCACCCTCCTCAATACCTTTCTATTACGCTAAAGTTGTTAGCACTTTTAAAAAACCTTCCTATTCTAATTAAACGGCCCCCGTGTTTCATCAGATGCTCTTAAAAAATAGGGACAAACAGTCAAATCTTAGCTTAAAGAGCAAGGTATTGAGGAGGGGAAACTCTTCATATATGAAATAATCTCTGTTTATTTTTCAAATAATGTGTGTAAATCGAGCTCACCGTTTTATGAAATATGTCCCTCCTCATCATGGAAAACTTCTCCATGGAAATTTCATCCAACGTAAAGTCCCCCCCCTCTGTCAAATTTCCTTCAGACAGTTCCATCCCCGCTGAGAATCCCCCTTCCTTTAAAATTGCTTGCGGACGATTCAGCCAGAAAAATTCTGCTTAGCCTTCTTTGATTTGAATTTGACTTTAATCTCTAATATGTTTCTTGATTATTCCAGAAATACCATGGAAATTATTTCCCGAATATTAAACACGCGGATAAAAGGCCCTGGATAATTTCCGTGAAACATCTCCAAATGAAAAATTTGGCAAAGAGAATGTAAAACAATCAAAGAGTTTCATATAGAAACTCGATCAAATCCCCTAGTGTAATAATTCCCCAATAATATTTACCTCCTCCCAGAAACTTCCCTCCCCAAGGAAGATTCTCCCTATAAAAATCAATCTCAAACACAAACCCTCCCCCCCCCCAAGAAAAAAAAATGTCTGTGTACTTCCCAATAACAAATTGTATACGTAAACAATGAGTGAATTTCATAACTTACGGGCCTCTCCCCACACGGAGAGGCCTGTATCTCAAAATTTTGATCAGATAACTTAGAGGTAAAAATGGGCGAGGGAGGGGGCCCAGTTACCTTCCAATGTCTTTGGCCACGTAAAAAGGGCGCTAGAACTTTTAATTTCTGTTCAAATGCACTTTCTTCCAATCTTCTAGGACCATTATTTCGATACAATCACCCCCGGGAAGAAAACAAACCAATGAACACGCAACCGTGATCTATTTTCTGGCAAAAAAATTGAAAAATTCCACATTTTTGCATATGGAAGCTTGAAACTTCTACAATAGGGTTCTCTGGTACACTGAAACAGAGGTTGTGATTTTCGTTAAGATGCCTTTTATTTTGGGGTGGCTTCCTTCCTAATTCAAAATCAGGCAAATTTTCTCAGGCTCGTAACTAATGATGGGTAACACTACACAAATTTTATATGTATATATATGGAATCAGCACAATAATCTGATTCTCTTGATGTATCTATTCATATTAAAATCTGTTTTTCTAGATTTTCAGTTACTATTGAGCCGGGTTTGCACCTTAATTACAGTTTGTTACCACGAACTGTTTGATCTGAATATGAATAACAATACCTATTGTAAATTGAGTCAATTTAAGAATATCTTGTACACCTTAATCCGATCTTCACCAAGCAGTGGCCCAAATTGGAGAGAGGATGTTTTGCCCCCCTCCCTCCCAATACATTTCGAAAACAAACGTGTTCAGTATTTTTATTGGAAAGTACCCTTTTTTCGTATTTTCTATGGAAAAAGTCGGATAAAAAACTGCCCTCCTGCCCAAATATTTTTGTGAATAGGTCTCATGGCCACAAGGAAGGATAAGCTAGTGTTCCGGTTATCGGACTGCTAACTCCTTACTTATGGTTTTCAATTCCTTGTACCCCAATGTAGAGGGGGTACTATTTATACCCCCACCCTTCCAGAGAATCAGACTTGTACACAACTTCGTACATATAATACAAAGTAAACATTTAGGTTTATTCTGATTTGACCTTAGCTCTGACTTAGTTGTGATTGCCTGTGCTAGTTTTTGCAGGAACTCTTGTAACTTTTCACAGAATCCCAGCAGCAATTACTGCTACTAAAGTTTTTGCAGCAAAATATACTGGTAAGTAGATTATAACATTGGTATTTGCGTGTAAATCTTAGTTTCTATTCTTTTTGCTGAGGATGATTTTTTGAAAAAAAAAAAACGAAAAAAAACGTCTGAAATACACATCCTTTCAAAGTAATGGCCATACGACTCCAGTGATTTATTATTTATTTCCCCAGAAGCACTTCATATGGAAAGGGTCGTCGTATAAACTTCAAAGGGGGCTCATTCGATTGGAAATCGAGAGTTCTAGTACCCCTTTTTTAAGGGCCAAAGTGATTGGAAGGCAACTAACACCCCTTCCACACCCACCATTTCTCCAAATGCATCCAATCAAAATTTTGAAACAGTCATTTTGTTCTACGAAGTTTTGTTCCAGATAAAAATTATATTTTTGAGTAGGACACTCCCACCACAGCCCTCAGGGCACGGGTGGTACAGGGCATGGGTGGTAAGTTATGCCATGGAGGCATATAAGGTCTTTATAGAATGCTTTGTCGTAGAAACTTCAGATTCGATCGGAGATTCAAAGGGCTAGTGCCCTTTTCAGTAGTCAAAAGTGATTGGAGGACAACTAATCCCCTCTCACGCCCACCTTTTCCAGATACGCATCCAATCAAAATTCTGAGATAGCCATTTTGTTCAACGTAGTTGAAAATTCTGGAAATTAGGTTTATGAGAATGATAACCCCCCCCCCCCTTCCACAACCCTCAGGGCAAGGGTTGTGAGCTATGCCCTGGGGGCATATAAGGTTTTTATAGAAAGCGTTGTCGTAGAAACTTCAAAAAGGGCTCATTCGATTGGAAATTTAAATGGCAAGTGGCGTTTTTAATAGTCGAAAGTGATTGGAAGGCAACTAACACACCTTAAACGCCCACCATTTCCTCAAACGCATCCAATAAAAATTCTGAGATAGCCATTTATTCAACGTATTTGAATGTTCTGGAAAGTATATCTTTGAGCAGCACACTCCTCCCACAGTCTTCAGGGCAAGGGTTTATAAGTTATGCCCTGGGGGCATATATCGTTCTTATGGAAGGAATTCTCGTATAAACTTCAGAGAGGGCTCATTTGATTAGAGATTGAAAGTTGGAGTTGACTTTTTAAGTGTTAAAAGATATCGTAGGGTAACTAGCCCCCCCCCCCAAAAAAAGAAGAAAAAACCTTTTTTCGCAAGTGCATCCGATAAAAATTTTGAGATAGCAATTTTGTTAAAAATAGTTCAAAATCATATAACAAAAACTCCAGTGTCGACACAAGCCCCCAGGTCCCGGGGAAAGGCGTTGTAAGTTATGCCCCGCTGCATATATGGTTTTTATGGAAGGGATACTCGTATAAACTTCAAAGAGGGCTATTTTGATTCAAAATTGAAATTTCTAGTTCACTTTTTAAGAGTCAAAAGAAATTGGAGGGTACCTAGCCCTTTTTTCCTCAGACTCATCCAATTAGAACTTTGAGATAGCCATTCTTTTAAAATAGTTCTAAGACCATATAAAGAAAACTCCGGGGTCGACATAGCCCCCCAGGTCCCGAGGGCAGGCATTGTAAGTTATGCTCTGGGGGAATATATAGTTCTCATGGAAGGGATGCTCGTAAGAACTACAAACCCAAAAACGTCTATATACTTCCCAATAACCAATACTATATGTAAGCAATTGGCAAAGCTAACTTGCAGCCCTTTCCCCTGGGGACTGTAGAGGAATACTTCGTTCACAAAGACATAGTTATTAGATTTTTCGACTATGTTGAACAAAATAGCTATCTCAAGATTTTGATAAGGTAACTTTGGGAAAAAGATGAGCGTGGGAGGGGGCCTAGTTGCCCTCCAGTTTTTTGTCAATTAAAAATGGCACTAGAACTTTTAACTTCCGTTCAAACGAGCCCTCTCGCAACATTCTAAGATCGCTGGGTCGATACGACTAACCCAGGAGAAAAAAAACAAAAAAAAAAAAAAATAAACACGCATCCGTGATCTTTCTTCTGGTAAAAAATAAAAAATTTCACATTTTTGCAGAAGGGGGCTTGAAACCTCTACAGTAGGGTTCTCTGATACGCTGAATCTGATGATGTGAATTTCATTAAGATTCTATGACTTTTAAGAGGTGTTTTCCACCTTTTTTGAAAATGAAGCAAATTTTCTGAGGCTTCTAACTTTCGATGGGTATGACTAAACTTGATGAAATTTATATATTTAAAATCGGCATAAAAATTCGATACTTTTGATGTATCTATTGGTGTCAAATATCCCTTTTTTAGAGTTTCGATTACTATGGCTCCGGGTCACTCCTTACTTACAGTTCGTTACCACGAACTGTTTGATAATTTTCAACAGAAGTTTGATTTCAAGCTCAGCAATAGACCGACAATAATTCTCATTAATTATTCCCACTTCGGATTTTCAATGTAATTGTAATGACGTATGGAGTCTAGAAAACATTTTGACCCCGGCAAATGCTCTAAAGTATTGTGAATAGAAGGAAGAAACTGTGCCAGTATTGTGAGATAACTCGGGAATCTCCCTTTTGTCATAAGCTCCTTCCTCGTCCCTATACCTCGAAAGAAAATCATGTTCGTGGGGGAATAAAAGACAATGCCTATTTTAGCACAAACAGAGACAGATGATATCCAACTTTGGGTACATTTGGTTTCAGGGAAGGAAATGGAAATTTTAATAATGCTACAATTCTATGAGTATAATAATCCAGTTATAGCTAATACGGGTCATAGTCATGAAATGGCCCGTAACTTAAACATGATAATCACATGATGGTAAGACAAAAAACCTTACTGATATTGTTAATAAGACTGGCGAGATTGATACAAGACACTCCGATATATATGAAAGTACAGTTATTGATGTTAAAAGTAACCTAGTGGTCACCACCTAGTCGTGTCTAGGTTAAATTTAAAGCTGAAATTTAGGAAGAATAGCTATCTTCCGGGTATTTATGATGCTCATAAACTCCAGGATGAGAATTTGAGAGGTTTTTCTTTTTAAACAGTTAAATGGAAAACTGGAGGGCTTAGTACCAATTTTAATCTATCAACTATGCACCCAATTACATTAATCATTAGGTTTAAGCTTAGTAAAGTAAAGTGGCGGTTTGTACAAAATGTTCCTGAGTAACCGTTCTTACGATAATTAGAGTGTGAATTAAGACGATGTGAAAGGGAGGTTATGAATAAAATTGCTGAGGATTATGAAAATGTAGCGAGACAGATCAATAATAAGATATTGTATTGGCTTGTTAAGAATAGAGAGGAAGAAGTCAGTCTGGATTTGTCCCAATATAAGGATGTAGCTAGATCTACTTCCTTAAAAATTGTTCCTTGTCACAAGTTTCCCCGTGATGTCAATTCTTCCTTAGGCAACTACAATTTTCAAATCTGGGTTCAGCTTTGAAAACTTGACTCACTGATTGTTCCATTATCATCCTAATTCCAAGGTCTTCGAGAGCGGTAAGGCAATATCACCAAGTCTCAAGCATCAGTGTGGCACAGGGCAGCAATGTAATGCAGAAATTTTCGTCAAATGCCTGATTGCTAAAAAGTTAGAAAAGGGAGAGGGGGTGAAGTGAAGAAATTTTCCCTAGAGGTTTTTGACTCTTGATGGCTCTGCCTACTTGCACATGTTCTTACAAAAATACTTGAAGAAAGGTCTTATAGCTTATTTATTTCCTTCAGTTTTCACCTTGAGTAATGACAATTTGCAATAGAAAGTGACTCATAAAAAGCAATAGAAAGTGTTTAACACTATTATGACTGGGTTCCAAATTTACAAATTGAGTGCAAACCTCGTAAATGGTAAAAGAAAATATTAACAAATATGAAACTATTTGAAGAACTACTTCAGCTTTACTAGTGATGCTGCCTACTAAGTTACCTAAGCTGATGGTTTCATTGACCTAGGTAGCACTTATTTCTAGTTCTCATTTATTCTTATTTAAGCCACTTTAGTCTTCTTCACCTGTCCCCCCGTTCTCGTACCCCGTTCCTTCCTCGTACCCTGAACTCTTAAAAACCTTCAAAATCATTCGTTTCATTCTCGTTTAGGACAATCAAATCGTCTACATAATCTATTTCCAGGATTTTTACCTTCCAACTCATTATTATATTCTTTAAAAACTTTGCACTGGACGCTGCTTTCTATGATGGCGTCATCAAGACAATATTATTAAAATCACTTAAATATGAGCATGAATTTTCAAGTGACACTCTTAAACAGCTCTCCCCCCTGCTTTACATGCCAAGGACCTTACATGACTTTACATGTCTAGTTGTCCTAATAATCTTGTCTCATTTGGTTGTCCCGTTTGTTCATTTTAAGCAATTGTTAATTTACGTTTTTGTCTTCTAGATATTATGAAACTGCTAGAAACACCTTTTTTTTGGGAGGGGGGGGCTGAAAACACCCCCGAAATTTTTGTCGATCCGTAAAAATGTAATAAAAACGTTCAAAACCAGAACAACCCTCCCCTCTACAGATACTGCTTTTGTCACCATTCTCTTATGATTATAAAAGTAGTATAATTCAGGGTTCATTTTTGAGTAGTATCATAGCTATTTATATAAAAGAATACGAAATAAAATAAAAATAATATAGTCTCTTTTTATCTGGGATCTTGTCTATTTGTCCATGCAACTGTATTTAAAATTCGTCTCAAGCACTGCAATCTCTACCCTTCGGTTCAAAGAATTTACTCACATGTTTCCGTATTCAACATGAGTACTTCTTGTATCAATGACCAATGAAATTATTTTCTAACTGATTATAGTTTTAACTGAATAGACTATCTAAAAATGTATTCAATTATTCATTTTGGCTTTGATCACTAAACAAGGAGGTCAAAATTTGATCCTAAAATAAGGCAGATATTCAAAAAGACGCATATAATATGGCTAACAGAATGCTTAACTCTCACAAAACCTCTGTAAAAGGACACTTCTTTTTTAAACAGCAGCTGAAATGAGAATTGGCAGAACAGGCTTTCTATGAATTAAATCATACCGCTGAACATTTTGCTTTGGCCACAATTTATTGGTAAAATATTATATACAATAAATTGCACAATTAGAGTTTAATTCCAAAATTACAACCACTTAACTAAATGATCTATAATATAAGCTAAACATTTCGACTTAAAACAAGGGCAACAATTTAGACTTTGAAAAATTGGTTTGTGTATTGTCATTAAAAAAAAAATTGACTGTTTTTGATGTTTTCATCGAAAATTTTTTGATAAAAACAAATAAAGTCAACATCCTAGATTTTGAAACATGATTTTTTGCATCTTCATTAAACAAGAAATTACCTCCTCCCCCCCGCCCCGAAGGCACCTACGCAGGGGAAGGGGGCGGCTCCGGGCCCACCCCCACCACGAAAGCTCATGACTTTTTTCTCTTTTCCCATAGTTTTCTGATACTTATCACAGAATAAGGGATTTGAAGAATTTGCCCCCCCCCCGAAAAAAAATCCTGCGTACGTGCCTGACCCCCCTCCCAGATTTTCGTGACTTGGTGCCCCTGACTTAGATACAATAGAGAAACGTCTAATTTCATCACTACTTCATCTGGTTATACAATAAATAGTAAATAATACACGATAGGTAGTATCACGCAACAATACTTCAAAACGTAAAGTAATAACAGAAAAGTAACAGAATGTCTAAATAAAATCAGGTAAAATGGACGATAGAGAACATTAGATATGCAGTGAAAACATGCCATAAAAAATCAAACACATCCGTCAGCCGATTTCTTCTTGAGATCTCCCTTCTTGGTAAACCTTGTCGCAGCACTCGCTGAGGAAAACGTACTGAAAGAAGACCAGTTAAATAACCGAGACACAGAAGCAGTTTGAATCATGACGCAGCGAAAAGGTAAGGAGGAGAAGGAGGATCTTCGTAAGATTAAAACTTAAAACAAAAGGTAGAAAAAAAAAATCAAAATTGAGATGAAAGTTTTTTCCAGTCTTGTTCCCATCTTTCCCAAACAAACGTTCCGGTCTTACACAGAAATGCTTGCAATCGTAAACCCATACCATAAAATAAACATCAAGTTATTTTTCAAAATCAGACACGAAGAGAAACTGTATAAAGGAAAGAGAAAGAAAGAGAGGTAGACTAGGAACAGGTAGATTAAATAAAAATTAAAGGGGAACATGGATGAAATGAAAAAGAAAAATCTTGAACATTTGGGGGAGGGGTATACCTAAGAGGCGCCCTCCGTGCGTGCACAAATAGCAGGGCTTTGATGTTTTCTAAGATTACATTGATCAAACTCATTTCAAATCCAACCGACTTTGCTCCTTTGCTCTCTCTTATTCATACACGATCTAGGAGTTTCTTTTTTATGGCTAGAAAATACTTAAGAATAATACTTAACACCTCTATTGATTCACTATCTGTTTCTATTCCTAGATCTGTTTGTATCACTATACTGTATTTTATTTAAAAAGAGCAATTTCAGTTTGCCAGATGCAAAATTCTTTCGTTTCTTTTTATTTTTTGTAACGCCTTTTTTTTATCTTTTATTTATTTTCAATTCAATTCAAACTTTTTATTTCCTCCGAATACGAAGAGTAAAAAATAAATAAATAATAACCGCTAATCAACAGGCCATAAAATTATTTTAAACTATATAACAACAAATACGCAAAGGCCTTCAATCAAAATTACCACACAATTAACACTTCATTCAATAGATAATAAATTAACACTTCACAAATTATCCCTTAATAAGAAATTAAATCAAATAAAATAAATTAAGCTTCGTGCGCAGCTCTATATAAATTATGAGAAAAACATTTAATTTGGATAAAAAATTCTCTTGCTTTTTCTCCAAAACATCAACAGGATTTTTTATTTTATATGAATTCATTAAAAAAGCATTTGATTCTGATTTAGAAAAGCGGCAGAGAAACTTAGCAAAATTTAAAAATGGGGTATTTACATGTGCAATATTAATATTTCTAAAAAACGGGATAAGCGATGAAAAAACAGATAACTTAGGAAAAGCGACTGTATTATATCCCCGAGCCAGTGATTTCTAAGAAAGAAGATCACGAAGACAAATTACTGCCCCGAAACTAGACGCTATTCTACTTTTAACTGCTTTAGAAATAGAAGCACGGCATAGAGCTAAAGTTGGTCCATAAGGCACACCAAGATATAAAAAAGATTCCAAAGGTTTTAAAGTGCTATCATAAATACAACCATAAATTTCTAAATTAACGAGATGATTAGCTTTAGGACCAAGAATTAAAAACTGACGCTTTTCAGGGTAGAAACGAAGTCAATGCCCACTAAAAACCTTTGCTAAGGAATCTACATTTTGTTGAAGTGACTTAAGCGATCGACTCAAAAGGAGTAGATCATCTGCGTAAGCAATCCACGACAGAACATAACCTTTACCATAAATAAAAGTCAACTGAATTTGATCAAATAGTCCCGAAACAGTAATATTGAAAATCAAAGGAGAAATAATGCTTCCTTGTCTCAGCCCCCTACATAACTTAACTTTATAATCACAAAACTGATTCTTCCACTTAATACGAATACGAGATGAGCCATACCACTTTTTTAAAACCAAAACTACCGGTAGTGGGACATTATTTTTCAGAAGCGCAGTCATAGCCCAAGAATGAATAATTGATTCATACGCCGCCACAAAATCTAACGCAAGTTTATAAACTCTATCACAATGCTTACAAAAGGATGTTATTCTTGAAAGGAGGGTATGAGCAAAATCCAAGCTTAGCCCCTTACGGAACCCAATTTGATTCAGGCCTTGGTTACAAGACTCCAAATACTTTAATAAAACTAACTCAAAAACTTTGCTAATCTGGCACGAAACAGTAATCGGCCTGTAATCAGAACATCGATTCGTAATCCCTCCTTTTTTTGAAAGGGGTGAAGTGGTAGCACGAGAAAAGCTAGTTGGAAGAATTCCAGAAGAAAGAATAGTAGTAAAAAGAGTAGCGAGGAGAAAGATTGCTTTGGGGGATGCCCATTTTATATGGTTTGAATGTATACCATCATGATCAAAAGAATGCTTACTTTTTAGAGCTGTAATTGCTACCGTTACATCATCAACAGAAACAGATATTTTACTATTTGGGCGGGGCTTTGAAATTTCTTCCGATAATAAAGAGTCAAGCCATGATTCAACTGCCACATCACTGGATGGAAAAACTTGATTATAATGAGTTATCCAATCATCTAGTTTCAGATAACTATTAGAATCTGGTGAACAATTGTTATTACGACGTCTAGAATTAACCAAACTCCAAAGCTCATTCTTATCACTAGTAATCCTTGAACCAATTTCATCTTTTATAATTTCATTATGCAAACGCAACTCGGCCCGAAAAACGCGTTTAGTTAATTTCATACCATCATAAAATGGTCCAGGTCGCAGTTTTCCCGCGCAATTCCAAAGGTAACAAGCTTGAGATGCATTCTTTTGGCTTTGCTTTAAAATCGGGTTAAGGTTCCAACCTAAAACACGAGATCCTCGACGGAAAGAATCGGTTCTAAATGCTTTATTAGCCCCGACTTTTAAACTATGAACAATTTCAAGGTAAAATAGATCAATATCAATTTGATCAACATCCTTAGAATAATTTACAATTATTTTAGCTAAAAGTGCATCTGATTCTTCATGATATTTGCATATTTTTTCCCGATCCCAGATCATTTATTTACAATTTGACTAGAACGATAGATAATTTTAAAAGATGGAATTTGAATATTTAAATGAAAAGAAAGGTAAAAATGGTCACTAATAGGCATATCCAACTCAACATGAACAGGCTGTGGTAATAACGCTGCATTTAAAACCAGCACATGGTCTAGATTAGAGCAAGAACCAGAATTATGGACATACGTTAAATCCGCATCTTTTGAAACTATAGTAAAAACCGAAAACAAAGATAAAAGAGCGGACATCAGAGATAGCAATGTTGCAGTTAAAATCCCCGCAAATAAGCCACTGGAAATCTGATGGAACTTTCGCCACACATTGCGATAATTCTAAACATGCAAAATTGAAATCAAAATCCGAATCAATAGTATGATAATTTGTTGGTAAATAGCGCGAAAAAACAATAATCCCTGGGATTCGGACAGCAACAAAATAACGATTAACGGCAAACACTGAAACAGGAATATTCTCTCGAATAAAAATGCAAACGCCTCCTGATGGGCGTCCACCTGTAGGTGTAGCTGGAGATATAAAACACTTAAACTGCTGGGACAGGCTTGAAAGAAGACTAGTAGAGTGCTCCAGAATGTGAAGCTCTTGCAGATAAAAAATATCCGGATCGCGCAAAATAGACTACAATACATGTTCTATATCACCAAATCCACTCAGATTCAGAGATATAATCTTTGCACTAATCATTTTTTACTCTTTGCAACTTTTTCGGTCAACCGTTTTCAGCAAAATCTAAATCCAGTATGCTCATGAAATCCACAATGGAAGCAACGAGGTTCATTCTGGCAAGGGTTGTTCCTAGAATGAGAGTGTCCACTACCGAGGCACTTGAGACAACGTTCCACGCTAGAGCAGCCCGACAATATATGCTCTAGTGACCTGCGTTTGCAGCACCTTTGCGGTAAAAACTTATAATCAGTAAGCTGGAAATGTTTGTTGCCAATGTGAATCCCATGACGCAAATAATGAGACTTGGCCGTCGCTAAACGAAAGTATTCACGATATGATTTTGAAACACCGATGCGCTGTATCTCTTCGATACCTTGGTTAGAAGCACACACATTCTCTGGATTGATTGGGAAGTCCACTCGTGATAATAAACCGACAATTCTCGAATTGCGAACCTCAGTTTTACCGACCTTTTCATTAAAACAGGCTTTCAAGTTTTCGGCGTTTTGTCTTTTCGTATGAATGACCCATTTCTGTTGCTGGGATCCTGATTCCTTAGAAAGTGAAATCCGCACTATACCATCAGCTCCATCCAACGATTTCAGAAAAGTTTCACACTTTAAGGGATCATCACAATCTTGTGGTGGTGAATCTACTACAAGACCCACTGTTTCTGACTCGTTATTCAGCGGATGCCAGGATTTATCATTGAGTTTTTCTTTATTTATGCAGCTCAAAACCTCGCTCTGTACTCCGTCACAACACTCTTTCACCAAAGCAGGAGTCTCCGCTACCTTACTTGTGACGTAATCAAGTTTATCAATTATGCTAAAAAGATGCCGGTCCCAGGTTTGAATGGCACGGCTAAAGTGAGCATTTTGATCAGTATCTATCGCAGGTATCGCATCACTTGCAGTCATAACAAATTTCACATTTGTCAAGCAAGGAGTTGCATCTTCAGAAATAAGGATGTCTAAAATATCCTGTGACAGGCTTTGCTTAGCAGAGGGGCCACGACTTGCAAGGAGTTTATGCGTGGGGTTTACTAGAGATGTTAGGAGTCTTCTAGTTTAATCAAGGAGATAATTACAATAAAAGTTTGTGCACGAAGATATACAGGTGGCGAACCGAAATTCCTGACTGTAGACAGTACCGGAAAAAACTTAAAACTGATGAATAAACAAGAGTTTCTGAAGGAGGTGGGATCTGCGGGGAAGCAGGTTTATCAGAAAATATCTCGCAGCAGTCAGAGCACTGATATATTATAATACTGTCTTTCTCAATACTCTGAAGAATTTCACAGCGGTTATGGCAGAGGCGACCACAGCCCCCAGCAGATGTGTTGCAAATAACTGTTCCTCTGGTTGCGAGGCTGAGGCTCTCTTTGCAAACTTTGCACCCCGTCTTGTACAACTTTTCAGAAGTCACGGCAGCCATTTATCAATTAACAATAATAACATATAAATATTGACTTGGTACTATGCGCTAAGTAAATGGAAGGGGGTTACCCCAAACCACTACCCCGCCTTCGCCTGAGTAAAACTATTACCAAACAAAATCTCTGCTTACGGAAGGTGTTCTCTTCGGTGATCTTATATAAAAAAACAGTTCATATACGCTCACAATCTATCACCGCGGATCGCGCCAAAATTCATTTCATTTCACATAGAATCCTCCTTCGCGCAATTTAATTTACAGTAATTTATTTCCAACTTAATCCTTATTCCAAACTAAGTCACTGAATTAAATTCGAGCTCAAGCAGTGAATTAATGAATATCAGTAATCTAGGTAAAGTTCAGGTCAATTCACCAAAAGTCCACTGTTATTTATTCCAAACTAAGTCACTGAATTAAATTCAAGTTCAAGCAGTGAATTAATGAACATCAAGAAACTAGGTCAAGTTCAAAGCAAATGAATTAATACTGGTTGAGAGCACGCTTTAAAGTTCAAGAAATCCAAAAAAGATGTTTTCACTTGGGAGACTGACTCAAGACTTTATTTTTTCTAATATGGGTTAACGTAGTCCATGAACATGTCAGTGTTTAAAACCAAAAATAAGCACCGGTATAAATAGTTGTACCGGTATAAATAGCTGTACCGGTATAAATAGTTATACCGGTATAAGCACCCGTATAAATAGTTATACCGGTATAAATAGCTGTACCGGTATAAATAGTTATACCGCTATAAGCACCCGTATAAATAGTTATACCGGTATAAGCACCCGTATAAATAGTTATACCGGTATAAGCACCCGTATAAATAGTTATACCGGTATAAGCACCCGTATAAATAGTTATACCGGTATAACCTGACAAATAGTTGTTCGATATAAAAATGGTCCATTAAATAGACCAAAAAGTTGAATATATACAATAGCCAAGTTATACTAAATGTGATGCTTGCCAGTTATTAACCAGAACCAAGCAATGACCCAAACAAACTAAACTTGAAAGTGCCACGGATGAGACAATAACTTCCAGTTTGCTTTGCTCATCCAGCCCATTCTAACTTTTGACTTAAAATTCTGACTGGCGTCAACTCTTTTCAAAAGGTCTCGTTGAACTTAGAAGGGATTCAATTATTATACTCTGACAGTGATGGAAGGGATTTCTATAGAATGATAAAAAAGAAAAGAAAGTTCTGCAGAAAGAGTCCCATGGAAACATAAAATAGTAAACTTTAATAGTAGGTCATTTTTTTCATGTTCCACTAGAAGGTGAAATGCAATTTTTTCAGAAAAGTAAATAAACCTTTCCGCATTCTGCCAATTCGTACTTAGTACTCGATAATATCACTTTGAAAACATCATACCAAGACCCCACCCACCTTTCCTTCAAACAACCAATATACACTGTATTAATTGTAAACGATGGACGTCATATGTGGAAACAAGTCTTTGATATTTTCAAAGATAGCTTGGACCACACAAGCCTGTTCAGGACACAATTTACTAGGTGTTGTCTAAAACCGAATACATTCCAATAGAGATTATTATTACGTTATATTATTGTTTCTTATATAATAGATTATTACAATTAATATACCACGGGCGGAATCACCAAATTGAGACAAAGCTCACGCTACAAAGGTAAATTTCTTCAAACCCCCCCCCCCTCCCATAAAAAAGCCTAATAAACGGTTTGAGAACTATAGGCTAGTATTCCTATCCTTACCATATACCTTGCCAGCTGAAGGAAATTAAACCTCCACAACTATGTCCTCCAGGTTAACATTCAAATTATTAAATGTCTTGATCGGATATTCGTCTATTAGATTGCTTCTTATTTACACGGCCATCCGACATTTTGGTAAATTTGGGATCCAGTTGTTCCAATTCAAGTAAGATGATTCCAAAGTTCTAAATTCGTCCGATGGCTTCAATAGCAGTTCCTATTTCAGACCATTAAAGTCGAAACAAATGTTAAATCAGCGTGGGTTTAAACTAGGGCATTACTTCCTTCGTTTCTTTACATCCCAGCCTTCTATGCCAATTGCGCTCCTGCCTCTCAAGGGTCCGTCTCTTTACATCTGTTCTATACCCCCGATGGAGATGGAAATTTGAGGGATGGGAACTAAAACCCGAAGGCCCCTATTGTTACTAACGGTAAATAAGTAGAGGGATTATATAAAATGAAGGAATGGTAAACTTACATAAGGAGTATGTATCCTAATCCATCTGGGATTTTTATCTGGCTTTTTATATTGCAGACAAAATGCCATGCCTTCTTCGTCGATTTCCCAGCTTGTAACAATATCCCAAGGAAATTCAATTATCTGACTCTGAAAAAATGTCAATATCAACCAATCGGATCAATATAAATCAAACTATATTTGAATTCGTTATTATACAAGTAGTGCCGATCTATAAGCGATTTATAGATCTATATAATGTAGTATTGACAGTTTGTACCAGTGATGGTTAATCATTTTTCTTTTTTTATTTTCACATCGTGATATTTATTTTCTGAGATTGTAGTTTGTAAGTGTGTAACTTGAAAAAGACTAATTACCTGTTTTGGCGGAGAGCCGAAATATAAGCTAGTTTCGTATTGAATGAATGTTTTCGTACCTTTCCTGGAACTTGGTAGAATAAAGACCTCTGTTTGAAAATCTTTACACTTTGTGAATTTAGACAGCGATAAGGGTTTCTGATTGAGACCAATTTTAGGACTCGGGTTCTAATTATTGGTTGCTGTGATAAAAGTTGCCACATTTGGTGGCAGCAGAGGGATAAAATCCCTGAATTTGGAGAGGCGTTGAACGGTGGATCTGGAATAGGGACAAAGTGTCTACTATTTCCGTTTGAAGAGCTCCTGAGTTAATTGTAACTAATTTAATCACTCTAGCGACATTTTGTTGTTTTGTGTAATTTTAGTTTCTTGTTTAGGCGTTTGCGATAAGTCCAAACCTAATGGATTAATTCACGTTACCAACAATTTGCTGTTTGTACAATTTCAGTTTTCGGATTCGGCTTTTAAGAAAAGTCTAAACCTAATTAATTAATTCACGTTACCGATATTTTCCTGCTTTTTAGAACTGCAGTTTCCCTTTTCTGAGAAAAGTCTTATTCAGTTTACTACAATTTTGATGTTTTTATAGCATTTCAGTTTTCCTATTAGACTTTTGAGAAAAGTCTATACTTTCCAGTTGATTATATCGTGAAACCCGCCTACCAAATGTTCTCGTTTTCCTAATTGTCGACAGATTGGAGTGACATTTTGCCGGTAATTGGGGCGGTAAAGAAAAGCAATATTTTCGTAAACCTTAGAGAGATTATAGGAATTTTACTTTAGTATAAAAAAAAGAAAAAAAAATCTGCAACCTAGGGTGGGTGAGGTCGTATGCCCGAGAATCCTACCGAGTCTGTGAGACAGACTAGGTCCAGTTCACTGGGTCGAGTTCACGTGAAATTACCCGACACTCTAAACAACGGAGCATCAGCGATTCATAAAAAAGGACTAAAGTAAACCCTCTTAAAGAGTTTAACTCTAAGATGGAACAGATATTTCAGTAAAATAGAACATAGGTTGTCGGTGGGGTTGAGAGCCCAGCGGAGGGGATCAGTTGTCCTTACAAGAAGGGAGAACAACAGAGTGAGAGGTTTTTGCCTGAGGCTATTTCTGAAAGAGAAGATAAAAAGGCAAGGACAGAGAAAGCGGAAGGAAAGGTAGGGATAGAAGTATTGTCAGAAGTTTCAGCAAGTATTCAGATCTCGGGTAATAAAAATCCGATTCCAATGGATGCAGCACAGTTTAATCAGCTTATGACAACACTAAACGCCCTAACAACTAGCTTGGCGGGTCAACCTGTGACAAATCAGCAGCAGCCTATAGGAGTACAAGCCACAATTAGGCCCAAGCTAATGAAGCTGACAGATAGTGGCGAAAAACTCATTTTTAAGCATGTTTGAGAGCACTGCGACGGCAAGTGGCTGGCCTAGGGAACAGTGGGCTACAAAGCTGTATCCAGTTCTATCCGGTCCCGCACTGGAGACAATGCCAAGTTTATCGGCAGATACATTTACTGATTATGATGCAGTTAAGACAGCAATACTTGAGAAGTATTATGTCACAAACGAGACGTATCACATACGCTTCTAAGGTGGAAGAAAAGAAGAAAAGGAGTCCCACGGAGAATTTGGAAGGATGCTGGCAATCAGCTTCCATAGACGGCCTAGTCTAACATCGCTGAGAGCGCAGGAAGAGAATCTGGCGGTAATTAGCACCCGGCGAGCCAGAGTGGTTGTGCCACTGAAGGACGTGAAGAAATTTTTGAGCTATTATAGGTGAACCAGTTTACGGAGACAGTACCGTACCACCTGCAGGTAGCCCTTTAGGAGAGGCAGTTTAAAACTCTCAAGGAAGCTGTTTCTTTTTCAGAAGCTAGCGCCCTAGCTCGTAAGACAACGAAAGATTGTTTGAAGATAGGTGGCGATAACAGAGACCAGCGTCCGGGCAAGGAGGCAAGGAAACAGAGGATTTTTGACGGCAACCGTAAAGGAGGGGAGAACAATCATCAAGCCAGAGCTGAGTCCAAGGAAGAAGGCTCGCGCAAGAGTCGCCGAGCAGGAAACAGGAGAGCTGGGTTTGTGTGTGATGATACGTCACACTTTCCGAAGAACTGTCCGAGGAAAAAGCAGCAGCCCGAAAATACGCCACAGGGTTTCCTGGCAGAGAGCCCGGAAAAGCTTGATCACCCGAGTCGGCAAAGGCAGCGGTAGTGCTTCGTGGCAAAGTAGACAGAAGGAATGTTGAAATACTGTTGGACAGTGGAGCAGACATAACCGTTCTGCAATCGGAGTTGTTACCAGAAGAGTCATGGTGATGGGAGGAGCCGAGAAGCTTAAGATGTGTGCATGGCGACACACACGAATACCCTACGGAAGTAGTGGACGTACGGGTGAAACAAGCAGACGGTTTGCTTGTGGAACTTCCAGTGAATATTGCAGTCTCGGATCGGATCCCAAAAAAGTTCCTGGTAGAGAAACATTTTCCAGAATTCTCTAGGCTGGTAGATTCTGAAATTGATGTGTTTGTGACAAAGAGAGCCAGAACAAGCAGCCTGGCTGAGGCAGAAACGGATATTTTAGAGCCAAGGCAGTTTGATTTTAATCACTCAATACATTCTGGAGGAGGAAAAGCACGGAGGAGTTGGGGACTGAAGCGTATAGAAAGGAAGGCCGCCTCTCAGAGCAAGTCGGACGGAGAGGAGGCTCCCATGGAACCTGGACAGAAAGGGAAAAGTTTTGCTGAGTTACAGAGGATGGATGACACCTAGAAAGAAGTCCGGGTGCGGTCTAGGACCGAACCAACAGAGGCAAAAGATGTCATTGTAAGGGATGATATCCTTCGCAGAGCAGTGAGGGATGAAAATTGAGACGAGCAGAGGTGGCAATTAGTGGTTCCTTCAGCTTACAGAACAAACGTGCTAAAACTGGCCCATAATTCACCTATAGGAGGGCATATGGGCAGGCAACGAACTACCCACAGGATTCTAGAAAGATTCTTTTGCTAAATGTTTATCTGGACGTAGCAAAATATTGCCAACAGTGTCATGATTGCCAGATGACAGCCAGAAAACGCCAGATAGAGAACGTGTCATTAAAATCCATCCCGATCATTGAACTACTTTCCACAAAATAGGAATGGACCTGGTGGGACCTTTAGAGCGTAGTAAAACTGGTTTTAAGTGGACGCTAGTGATAACCGACTATGCAACCAGATATCCCGAGGCTATACCGCTTCGCTCGACTCATGCACTAAAGATAGCTGACGAATTGATCAAGTTTTCCTCTCGAGTGGCGATACCTTCAGAGATTCTGACCGACAATGGAAGTAACCCCATCTCCCAAGCGATGTAGAGACTATACGTGGCCCTTGCTATTAAACCTCTTCGTACCAGTGTTTATCACTCGCAAATGGATGGATTGTTTGATGAGCTGAATAGGACCATATTGCAGATGCTAAAAAAATATGTCAGTGACAAGCCGAAGAATTACGATCAATATCTTCCATATCTTTTGTTTGTCTACAGGGAGATTAAAAAGGCTTCGACAGGTTTCTCCCCATTCGAGCTGATCAATGGGCATCACGTCAGAGGAACACTAGATGTGTTACGAGAGGAGTGGGAGGAGAAAAAGAAAGGTGCGTCTGAATCAGTAGTCAGTTACCTGGTTAATATGCGGGAACGACTTAGCAAATGGACCGAGACCGCACATCAAAACTTATTGGCAAGTCAGGAACGACAGAAGACCTGGTATGATCACAACCGGAAACCCAGAGATTTTGAAGCGGAAGAGGAAATGCTGGTCCTCTTACCATGTCGAAAAAGCAAACTTGAGGTACAGTGGCAAGACCCATACAAGATCCTGAAGAAATCCGGAAGTGTGGATTACCTAGGGGAATTTCCCGAGGGGAAAAAGAAGGCACAACTTCTGTATGTAGAGCTTCTTAGGAAGTACCACAGGGCAAATCCAAGTGAAATATTATTCATTCAAACAGACGACTATACGGACACAAATCTGAACGAGATGACGGACTACAAGGGTACAGGAAATGACTGAGACTTCAAAGAAGTCCTCAAGACATCCATAAATAGAATTTTGAGTCATGGTCAGAGACAGGATTTGGCTAAAATCTTGAGAAGATACAGAACGACCCTTTCGGACAGACCTGGGAAAACCTATCTCGTGATGCATGAGATCGGTACAGGTAGTAGCCCACCGGTGCAGAAAAAACCTATCGAGTTCCAACAGCAAAAAGGTACCTGGTAGTAACCGAAGTGGCTAAGAAGCTGCAAGAAGGAATCATAAGCCCGTCGGAGAATGATTATGCCTCACCGATAGTACTTGTACCAAATACAGATGGGACGGTGTGGTTTTGTGCCGATTATGGGGAATTAAACGACATATCGATGCGAAATTGTCAGCCATTGCCTCGCATGGATGAGATCCTTGAGGGAATAGTAACGGGTAAATTTATCAGTAAGCCACACTTAACCCGAGGATATTGGCAGATAAAAATGCTCACTAATAGCATACACAAGACAGAAATTTTGACACCAAATGGTCTATAAGAGTTTCTCGTATTGCCATTCGGGATTAAAGGAGCAAGTGGACGATTCCAAAAACTCATGGATCGTGTTCTCAGAGATTTGGAATTCTGTAGCTGCTACATCGACGATATTGTGATCTTCAGTGACACTTTCCAGGACCACCTGCGACATATCGAAATGGTGTTACAGAGATTGCAGTCAGCAGGGCTGACAGTCAATCCAAGGAAGTACAGGTTCGGGATACAGAAGCGGATTTTTTGGGACTTACAGTAGGAGATGGAATCGTTGAGCCATCGACGAACAAGGTCCAGGGGATTGTCAATTATCCAAGGCCCATTTCGAAAAAGTATGTTGGAGAAATTATGGGATTAGTTGGATACTATGGTCGCTTTATCAAGAATTTTGCAGCTTTGGCCGAACCACTCCGCCAGATGACGACCAAAATGGCTCCTGAGGTAGTCGAGGTGACTCCCAATGCAGAACTGGCATTTGAGTCTCTGAAGGAGGCGTTGTGTTCAGCTACGGTTTTGAGAAATCCGAACTATAAGGAGCCCTTCATACTATAAACAGAAGCGAGAGACAAAGGACTGGGGCAGTCTTGACCCAGTGGACTGACGGGGAGGAACATCCTATCGGCTTCATTAGCAGGAAACTGACACCCGCTGAGAGTCAATACTCCACGATCGAGAAGGAGGTACTAGCAATAGAATGGGCAATATCCAAGTTCCACTACTTCCTGGCGGGCCTGCATTTCTTCGTTGAAACTGACCATGATAGACCTGCCGGAGCACCTGTATGGATGACGAGCGAGGTAAGGTAAGCCTACGGCGAGGTAAGCCAGTTGCAAGTAGCAGACGACACACTACAGTATTACGTAGAAGTGGCGGCGTTTGAAATGACGGATCCAAGTGACGCGAAATACGCATGGGATGAGCAAGGAATCTTAAGAAGGTTCTTAAGAAGGAGGTGGCTGATTGTCAGGCAGTCCAGTTGAGACGGGGTCAGTCTGTAGTCACACGTGTGTCATAGGGTTAAGCCAAAGTGGCGCCTCTCTTGTAAATAGTGCTCAAAGTGGCCCTTCCTCTTTTGTCGTCATAAGTGAGGCCTCGAAGGAAGAACTCATGAAACCATGCCTAAGGGGGAAGGGATGTGATTGTTTATAATTTTTCTTTTCTTATTTTCACGTCGTGATATTTATTTTCTGATATTGTAGTTCGTGTGTGACTTGAAAAAGGTTAATTACCTGTTTTGGCGGAGAACCGAGATATGAGCTAGTTTCGTTTTGAATGAATGTTTTCGTACCTTTCCTGAACCTTGTAGAATAATGACCTCTGTTTGAAAATCTTTGCACTTTGTGAATTTAGACAGCGGTAAGGGTTCTTGATTGAGACCAATTTTAGGACTTGGTTTATAATTATTGGTTGCTGTGGTAAAAGTTGCCACAGTGCCTCATTCTAAAAAAACATTTTTATTTGTTTTGTTTTTTCATCCTAAGTTTTTTCCTTAGGATGGAGCTACAAACAGACAGGTCAGCAGCACTGTCCTTAAAAGCTATAGCAGAAAAAATTCAAATTTAATATTATTTGATTTTTAATGTACAAATAATCTTCGTCAGTGTTGCCGTAATGGATCGTAATAGTGAATTTGTAATAACTAATTCATTAAATTTGCCAACGCTTTTCGTTCGTAAATTTAAACACTGAAAATTTTATCTTCGTTTTCATTTTCTTTTTTTTAATCAGAAAATTTTTTTGTTCTTAAAATCAAGTACAAAATTACTAATGTACCAAGGACATCAAAA
This sequence comes from Artemia sp. Qi Xiang Cuo, assembly GCF_049724085.1. Classification (NCBI taxonomy): domain Eukaryota; kingdom Metazoa; phylum Arthropoda; class Branchiopoda; order Anostraca; family Artemiidae; genus Artemia; species Artemia sp. Qi Xiang Cuo. The sequence continues at coordinate 16,271,866 of NC_142809.1, read as the reverse complement.
CCAAGCTACAAACGGACTAATCAGCAGCTACACCCATAAAAGCTATAGCAGCAAAATATTAAATAGAGACTATTTGATTTACAATGTGCAAACAATCTCATAAGAAAATATCGAGAATAGTTTGATTTTACGCATTGCACTTGAGGACAGGAAATGCTATAAATTCTGGTTTAGAAGGGACTTAGTCAAATTTACTTTTGAAATTGCCGATTAATGACAATTTTTTCTTTTCTTATTTTTACACGAATCTTAACTTTAGGGATCGTGCTTGTGAATTCGTAAATAATATAAATATAAAAATAATTCGTAAATAAAATAAATATAAGAATAAAACAAGTGCTATGACTCCAAAATCTAAAGAACCGTAATAAATTTATGTAAAAAACGCTAAGAACTGAAAAAAAACCATTAAATTGATTTCTTTATTTTGGCTTCATAAAAATCATTGTTTTTTTTCTTTTTTTTAACTCAAAAGTTAAAGACAAAACGGTTTACTCTCTATTACCACTACTTTTTTATATATATATCCCCTTATCTCTCAGCGATTTTGTATTTACTGTATCAACAAGGGGGGTTTTCAAATTAAATTTTTAGAACGGGACCAGTGGTACCTCATCATCGGACTTACAGGACTCCATTAAAACTCTTACTTTGGATAAGACATTCGAAAGCCTGAAATCGTTTAGACAGTGAACATAAACACCATTTCAATTTGAGGGATTGTTGCATTTGTGTTAACCAAAATCGAATACAGTCGGTGCAAAAGCCAAATTTGGTGGTGAAAAAAGGGCTGAGCTTTGGAGAACCTTTGCTAATTTCACTAGAATCCTCACAACGGAAGTTTTAACAGGTTGTGATTCTCAGCACCAAAAATGTAGGTGGTCTATATCTTGTAATTTTATAAATCTGAATTTATTTGGGAAAATAATTGTTCGTTGCCCTCTTAGCGTACCAAGGACAGTGAAAATGAATCCTGATTGTTTGAACTGGTTAAGTAGAAACTCACGTAACCAATTCTGTCTAAGTAATTAGGAACAATAAGGAATCCAATTTTGATTCAAAAAAATAATTAGAAACAATAAGGAATCCAATTTTGATTCAAAAAATCTGCATATGCACTTATACAGTTTTGCTGTTAAATTAAAAAAAAAGTGGATAAAAATCAGCAATAAATAAGCTAAAAACAGACAAAACCAAACGGCTGAAAAAATTGAAGAAGTAGTTGTCTTCGGAAATCAACAGATTACTCATAATTAGATTTTCTTGTGTATTTTCACGGTTCAACGTGGCAAAATGTAATACAAACGTAAAAACACGGACAAAAAATGCTACTGATCTAAAAACTTTACAACTTTCTTACAACCAAAACATAAATCTCAAAAAATCGCACTTTTCATGTATAATTAGACATAAGGTGGGTCCAAATGGCTAAAATTCATCCTATTTTTGTGTCCTTAATACTATGAAAAAGTGATGCAAAATCCTGACACAGAGATAATTAGCTCAAACAAAATTTCCACTCAGCCTTGTTAACCTATAAGTTGGACTTGTTTCAGTTAGATTCATGCATAAAACCGTACATAGCCATAAAGCACCCGTAGAAGAAGACAAAATATTAAAAATTAGAAGAAAAAAAATATTTCCAGTGGTGATTATTCAAAGAAAATACAGTAAAATTTATAGAAGTAGTGAAATATTTACGCTGCAAAACGTGCTTAATTCAGCTCCAGACCTGTCCCTAATAGAACACTTGACCCATATCCCCTGAAAGTTCTGTACTAATTAAAAAAAGAATATGCTTAAAAAATAGAATTAACAAGATGGGCAGAACCAAAAAGGCTTAATATGTGTTCCATTACAGTATGGTTCCCATATGATTTTTTACATTTATATTTCATTATTATTTATACTTCTCTTATGTGATTTAAAAAAAACATGAAGTCGAAACAAGCTCCCCAACCTTTTTCTTGAGGAAAAATCCAAATGAACTATTATGGCTTGAGCTAAGAATGCTAGCGGAGAGGGTTTGTGTTAAAGGCTGTTTTTAATCCTCGGGTTTCTGGTATTTTTCCCTCGCCTCGCATTCCCAACCGCCCCAATATCACTATAAATGTGCAAAAAAAGTCCCGTTCATTACCCTGTGGCATCTAGCCATTACAAGTATAAAAAATCTTTTATACCCTCATTTATAGGGTCACACAATACAAGCAGGTAGTAGGAGATATCATGTTGGCTATCCTTATTTATTTATTTCTTTCCTTATTTATTTATTTATTTCTTATTTATTTCTTATCCTTATTTATTTATTTATTTCTTATTTATTTCCAATTATCATTTTTATTGTTATCGGCAATAAATTTGAAAAGTTAAGTTATTCTTTATTCTTTAATATGATTCTTTTAGTCTTATTGTTATGTTTAGTCGTTATTCTTAATGTCCAATTTTTAATCTTAATATTTATTTGACAAGAACGGAAATTCGGCCAGTTGAGCTTGTGAATAGTTCTTTTGAAATAAACCATTCATCCCGCTTTCATTTTGGCACATGCTATGCCAAAAAGATGGCATAGCATGTCCATCTGCATAACACGGTAATCAAAGAAAATAAGATTACCAAGGACAATAAAAATAAAACCTACTTCTTAAATTGGTTAAGCGGAAAGTTACACAACCATACACGTCTCAAAAAATTAGGAAAAACCAGGAATTCAATTTTAATGAAAAAGATGTTCAATTTTTTTTTCAGTTTTATACACTCTTGGATGCCAAGTTTACATATAAAGGACATGTGGAAAATCAGCAGAAAATAAGCGAAAAGAATATATCATCATGAAGTTTTTACACTTATTATTTTTTTTTACACTCATGGGCACCAAGCTTAAAAATAAAGGACATGTGAAAATCAAAAGAAAATAAGCAAAAAGAACATAACATCATGAAGATTTTACACTCACTACTTTTTTACACTCATGGGCTTCTATCAGCAGCAGCCTAGAATCACCATTAACAACAACAACAAAGAAAAATAAAATACGCACCTCTGGGGTACCATCTTCAGAGCAAGCTTTAAGTCGAAATTGTTGAAGTCCAATAGATGGTATTACGTGTCCATCTTTCCGCGAATCACATCCACAATGAGGAAATATTATCTCACCATAACCGGGCAATTCTCTTGCTAAAGCTAAGTACTAGAAATATAATTTTTAAATTAGTATTAATAGGAGTTGCGAAAAGGAAAATTATCCATTATTTATACATATGTTCTGAAACCACACTGGCTACACGCAAGGCTGCATCCACGATTTCTGTTCGAGGAGGGGGGGGCGAAAACTTCAAAAAACACATAATACATATATTTATATGCATTTTTTTGCTGTTTTACGAGTCGGAAGAAAATTACAGGAGGGGGAGGGTTTAAACCGGGTAACCCTTGGATACAGCCTTGGCTATACATAACGTACGACAAAAAAAAATTAAGGAAAAGATAAAACCAAACAGGGGTGAAATTCAGCTAGTGAATGAAATGAAAAAAAAACAGACATTGCTTTAGCAAAAAAAAAGTACTTTTACACTAAGGACAACATAGGGGAAACCTCCACTATTTATCTCTTTGTGTTTTCGGTTCCTTCACTGATTGAAAATCACCCTCATGTCTTTTTCTTAACTATGCTTTTTTTCGTAAATCTTTTGTTTGCATCAAACTATCTGCGTCCAAATTATTAAAGTCAGTTTTAATTAAAACTACTTTCTTTCACTTGAAACTAGTTAGACCCATTTCAATTCCTAATGAATTTCATATTACTAAATAAATTAGTTATCGATTATAGCTAAATAAATTTTTACCCCTGTTTGCACCTGCATATATAATATCTTCTTTTTATGATCAGTGACCTGATAAACTACCAATGGCCAACTCCGGGTTTGTGGGGAGACAACTACCCCACCATGGCTAGAATGCAGTATAATTTTGTACAGTTTTTACTTAGATTTATACAAATCTGTCGACCGCCGGGTCTTTACACTGGTTTCGAATATCAAATCAGAAACTTATTAAAGACGCTAGTCTTTTTTTTCGTTTCTCAGTAAAGATGGTTTTATCTCCGAAAACCTGTAAGTACTTTCTTGGTCTAATTTTCCATTCAGAATAATAAATGAAATCAGAATTTTTCGACCAATAATGCTTGGCATGCAGGTTTCAATATATGCTAGCCCAAAGTACCAATGATTTAAACTAACGCCATCTAGAAACCGCATTTTCGTTAAGAATTTGATTGAGTCAATGTCAGAATTTTCTCTTGTTTCTAGAGAGGCTAATTTATAGACTTCGTTAAATGAGAATATTACAAGTGGTGATTTAGGTGAATTTAAAGACTGTTGAAGAATGAACTGTTTTCTAAATATAATTTTAATGATTGGTTTAACATAATTGGTAGGCTTGGTAGGTACATAATTGATAGTATAAAATGGAATTCGATCATTGAAATTAGTATTTTATTTTGATTAATGTGCGTCAAGGAAGGAGTTAAGTGCTAAGTTAGTGGTAGCAGGATACACGATGATGCAGTTATCTTTTGTTTTTAAACCCCTCTAAGGTTAATTTTAATTGTTATTTTTTTTTTGTAGATTTGTTTGATTATCCCACCTCCATATCATGCTGTGGCCTTTGGAGATGTGTTTATTTTTAAGCTTTGTTAATCATTGATATTAAATTAACTAAAATAAAATACTTTACAGCTACACTCCCCAGCCTTATGATCGGTGTTTTCAGAAGTGTTTCCATTTCGTATTGTATATAACGTAAAAGTTCGTTATAGCCGTAAATTGACTTTTACGCATCGAGAAAACGAGAGAACACACGAAACGACAAAACTGCTAAAATATAATCACATTCTTTCTTTTCCTTTTTTTGCTTATTTTGATGCACTTTGAGCTCTAGTTGTTCCTTTTTTTATTTTCGTTTTATGTCCCAAATCTCCTTTGTCTATACAACAAATGTTTCACTATGCCCGTGCCAAATCATAGTCACATCTATCGATAAAGAAAGCCAAATATCATGAATAACAAGGCAATTTTGTTGATTTTAGCGTCACACTTGTGTTTAAAAACCAAAAAATTAAAAATTGCAAGAAATTAGTCCAAAGAGTTTGTACCAATAGCAATTCACATTAAACTTTTTTTTATTAAATCCTTGGTCAGAGTTTCCACACAGATAGAAAAACCCCTTTTAGAAGTTTTTGTCAACTTTAACTATAAAAATTATGTACGAGATCTTGCTTTTGATTGGGCTCTTAAGGAATTTATGCTAGAAATTTGAATTATGTTAAACTTGAGAAATTACGAATGGTGAACGTAATTAGCGCTGTAGGTTGCGTAATTTTGATTTTATCGACAAGTGTGCCTATAATGTGGCAAGGGCATTATTCAAACCCACTTTCGGGTTCGCGTTATGCTTTGGAATCTTGTTTGGTCTTAACATTATTTGACTCAACACGTGAATTCGCTATTTTATATGTTTGTAATAGTCGTTTATTAATAAAGTATCATCATATCTCACATAGAAAATCTGACGCGGTAGAGCGTTTACAAAGTCAGATCAGATACAAAAACTAAATTAGAAAGAGACATTAAAAGGCACATAGCAGAAGGAAAAGTTCAAAATAAAATACAAACAAAGAAAATCCCAGGAAAGAATACATCCCAGGAATAGCCACAAAAATAGCCAAAAACTGGAGTTAATGTACCAAGGACAGTGACAATAAAATCTGACTGGATTAGTTAAGTGGAATTGACAAAACCCAAATATATATTAAAAAATAAAGACAAATCTGGAATCCAATTTTTCCGGGAAAAGACCTCCATATGCAGCTATACAATTTTGGTAGTAGCAGGCGCAAAATTTAAAAAAAAAGAAAAATCGGGAGGCAAAATCAGCAAAAAATAAGCTAAAAACACACGGCACGAAAAAGTTTAATATTAGCAGTCCTTTGAGGGTATAGTTGTCTTTGAAAAATAACATATTGTTAGTGTTCACGAGTGAAAAGCGTTGTCAAATTTAACCAATCAGGTTTACTTATTTTTATCACGGTTCAAAGTGGCATCACTTCCGAAAATGTTAGAAAATTGCAGTTTTCACGCATGAATAGACCATAGATTTTGATGTCCTTGGTACTTTGAATCTAAGTGACGTAAAATATGTGTTGCAGTAGTTATCAAGTCAGATCTGGATTCTAGCCCAGTCACCAGATTTAAAAAATGACGTAGCATGTAGCAGATGAGAAAATTTACAACAAAGAGCAGGCAAATACAAGCCCCCCCCCCCAAAAAAAAAAAATAACCTAAGGATGAAATCTAAATTCACAAATTCTGAACTACAGTATTAAAAGTCAGATTCAGTTTCTACACCAGAAATGATTTAACAATGAGAAAGTTAAAATATGTGAAAATAATTTAACGAATTGAAAGCTAAAAATCTAAATTACATAGAATTAAAAAGACAGATTCAGATATTGTATCAAAAATGATTTAACACGTGACAAGCGACAACGTAAAAATAAATATTACATCGAACAGATTACGCAAAGTTAGATTTAATTATTTCGCACGAAACCACACTGTACATAGTTTAAAAACATAACAGATGAGAAAATTAAACTATATGAGAATTCACTTCATCACCGAAATCAGGGTCGACAATTCACAAGAATGTAAGGAGGGGGCAAGAGCTTTTTGACATTAAAAAAAAGGAGACAAAAAACATATTTTCCAAAATCAAAGGAGGGGGGGGGGCAATTTTGTGGTTTTTTCAATGAAAATACCAAAACAGGAGCTTTCCAAAATCTAGGAATGGTGGTGGTAATTACCTCTGGGAGACGATTTAGGGAAAGATTGTAAACAAGTATATAGGGTGTACACTCCCTGCAAGTACTTGGAGCACCATCCGCCTTTAATTTACCTGGCTGAATTGAACTACCCTCATTTACCATTTGAGATGACGAGATCATTTCATAATAACTTGGCCTTAAACTTAATAAATTACCTCAACTCAACTGAATAAAACACAACAAAGGTAGCTTACGTCATGTTTTCGTCCTGGATCTTGGAGTACTTTCAACTGATATAGTCTTTCTCCGGCATAAATGAATCCTCTATTCACGTCATCAACGGCCTTAATAGAGAAGAAGAAACATAAATAAGGGAATTTTGGAAGAAAATTTTTGGGCCGTATCTTGAATATATAAATAACACAAATTGTTATTATTGCAATTGTTTCTCTTAACGTACCAAGGACAGTGAAAATGGAATCTTATTTTCTGAATTGGTTGCATAGAAATTTACACAACAATATGTATACTAGAAAACTAGAAAAAAAAAAAATCCGGAACTCAATTTTTAATGAAAAACTCCTCCATATTCAGTCATGTAGTTTTTAGTAGTAGCAGGTACTCAAATTTTAAAAAAAAATGAAAATTTGATCAAGTAGAAATTTACACAACCATATATATCTTAAAAATTACGAAAAGAAAAGACTTCGGTTCTTAATGAAAAAGACCTCCATTTCCAGGTATGCAGTTTTAGATAATAGCAACCCCCCCCCCCAAAAAAAAAAATGTAGTTGAAAAATAAAATTGAAAAATATTTAGTACTCTTTAGAGGTCCAAAAGGGTTTAAGGAGGTGCAGCTTCCATTTGAAGTTGTAGTTGTTCTTGGTAGTCAACATACCGTAAATGTTTGAATTTTAGGGACGAAATGCATTCTCAAATTTAACTAATACATTTTGCCAATCTATTTTCACAGTTGAACGTGGCAACACTGAGAAAAATATGTTACTGACCTAAGAACTTAGCAATTTTGTAACAACCAAAAGAAAATCTTAGAAAATCACGGTTTCCAGGCATGAATACATCCAAGATGAGCCCTGGGAGAAAATAATGTTTATATTTTGATTTCTTTAAAATATAGACATTCATTGCTGCTATTTGACAGGGTTGCCAAGCTTCGCTTTATTTTACGAAATGTTTGGTCCATCGCCCCTAGCCAAATTTACAAATGGCCTTTAACCTTTTTGGCCCAGTGGCCTACTTTAAAGTTATAAGTCAAAGAAACTTTTTCGAAGACGTCATCGGCACACCTAGCGAGGGTAGGTTTTCAAATATCCACAGTCTTTGTATATTTATAAATATAAAATAAAGTAAGTTTGTTTGTGGTAGGGCAAAAAACTTGGGGTTAAATCTAAACCCCTACCCTGCTTTGCTAGTTGACGTCACTCCTCTTGCCTGGGAGGTGATGATTATAGATCTTATTATTCTTTGTCTGAATCTTGTCTATAGTGTCCATAATAAGGTTATGTCATCTACTGGATGAGTCATTAGTCCTTTAAAAGTGGTTGTGTCATACCACTATCTTAACAAATTTTAGGCGTAGTTAAGAAGCATTTGGTGTCGTTCCCAGTGTTGTGAATTCATTGAAATGTAAGGAGTATAATTATATTTTGAAAATCTAGGGCAGGGAGTGATTTTGTTATTTTTTTTATTTTTCCATACGAAATTAAATCGAAAAGGGTTTTTTTTAAAACCTATTGGTATGGCAAAAAAATTCGGGGTCAAATCCCGACCCCTCCCTTGCTTTGCTAGTTGACGTCACTCCTCTTGCCTGGGAGGTGATGATTATAACATATTTTGTGTTTCGCTATTTCTTTTTGTATTTTTACGTATACGACGAATATAAGTGGATAAGAATCCCGATTTACTTGTTTCTAACTATGTATTCTGCTCTCTAGTGCTTCTAGGTTATCTTTGCAATTGAGTGCTCCTTTCTGGGGAGATCTATACTAAAAATGTGGTATCAACTTTAATACTTGCTTTGTACTATTAAATTCAATATTACCTTTTTTATATTAGGGATCTCGGTCCCTAGACACAGAATTTACTTCAGCCTTGATGCTATTATTTTTTGATGCAAGATTAAAAAAGAATGAAATAAGGTTACCCATCTACTTTTTTTATTTACAAACGGGTTACAATAAATAAATAAACAAACCTTTCTGTTGCAGTACGCTCCCAAGAATATATCAATAATACAAATTGATTGCATGAGATATTTCTTAAGATAATCCACGATGTTTTATGACCAAACCCATGTTTAACCGATGTTTAAGACTAAACACTAAACCAATAATTTTATACCACAATAACAACGTTAAGAAGTCACTTATTGATTTTAGATGTGGGTTTGTTTTAGAGCCAAACTGGATTCATCACGGAGGATACCCCAAGAATCATTTTTCTGGCTAGGCAACAACAATTTCAAATGATGGCAGATATACTTATGTTGGTTATGAGGCTAAAAGGTAGTAAACATTTGGGTACTTGTATGATATACCCCCTACCAGTCAAGCTGTTAATGCATTGACGCACTGTAAACCAGTTTCTTTTGCCATTTTCTTTCAACTTAGCGTGAGAAAAGACAAAGAAAAGTGACAGAATAAATGGTAAATATATAATTTGGGCTATATATTTGCACATTGGGGGTGGGTATTTGGACAGTGTGAAGTCAAGAAAAAAAAATCTTACTTCATAATATCAGAATAGTTGTAGCAAACACATTTTGCAGGCAGACCCACTGTAATTTACCCCCACCCCCCTAATATGCAAAAATATAGCCCAAATTCGTTTCTAGAGTATTATATTTTTATCATACTTAAGTATATTTTTAATTTACATTTTTTGTAGTTGCAGATGTGAAATACCAGGTTTCCGGTTCAGTCACTAATAAAGTATCTATGGTGTAACCAGTCCGAAGCTTTAGGACACCCCCTTGAAAATTCTCCAAATTGAGAAGTGACATTTATACTTTCAATTAAACGTTATAGAAGTGTGCAGAAGAAAAGAGAAAATGCTCATGAATCATGACATAATGCAAAATATTTCTGGAAACGACAATTTAGGAATTTGGAATTAAAACAAAATATGCAATGTTTGTTTAATTGTAACACATAACTAAAATTACTAACCGAATATAATCAGAGAATTACACAGCCCACTAAAAAGAATGGGAAACTTATAGTACAATAAAGATACGACTAAAAAGGGGTAGACCTCTAACAAATTGCAACAGGAATGATTTTTATACCATTCAATAGAGAAAGACGCGCTTGTTAATATTTTCAAATCTACATCACAGCCACTAGGCAAAATGGTCCAAATTCACCCTTAAAGTGGAGAGGAGGGGCGAAAAGCTAGGAGTTCATTATGCAATTACACATAGAAAAAGATGTCGTCTTCTGTGAGGTTATTTGGGTCGTGGATAAAGGAAATAAAGATGAAAATGGGCCATCACAAGTGTAACTTTTCTCCGGAAATTCTCCGGAAATTCCATTTTAGTGTTTCAAGTAGGAGGGGTTATCTCCTTAAAATAATGACATGGCCTATTTTAGCTAGTAAGGTGTCCTTTCATTAAGGTTCTTCGTCGTATAAAATGAAAAAGGACAGATAGGACTTGCAACCTACAAAAATTGACACCTATTCTATTGAGCGGCAAAAACAAAAGAATAGAAATCACAATAATTAAAAAAAAAACGTCTTTTCCGTTAGTACCGGGATTTTCTTTTCTGTTAGTTTTCTTTTTTATATTATAAGAGCTGGATTTTTGGTAATTTAACATGGGAATATATGAACTAAACACAACTAGCAACACACATTAGGGCAGCTTTTGGCGATTTCATTAAAAAGGTAGGAAATTTTAAAGAAAATTGTGCAGTTGAATAATTAATTTATAAATTTATAGGATTAGTGCTAAATTTTCTCTGTTTCTAATAATAAATCTGTAATTAGTTTTTATTTCAAGAATCATTTAATGCCAGAATCCAGTCTGCAAAATGTAGGCCTAGGCTAGCATGGGAAAAACTAATCAGGTTAAGTAGGCTAGTTGACTTTGAGCTGCTAGGTCTATTGATGGTGAATTCTGCTTTCTTTATGCCTCTCTACGTTTTAAAGTGCATGAAAGATACATATGCAATAGTTGTGAGAAAGTCTGAAAAAGGAAAATCGCAAAATGCACGATAGCATTGGTCATTTTTTTTCGAAATTAGTGCCACTTTCCACTCTCATAAGCTCCCCACAGTCTTTGCATCTGACTCAATGATACACTTCAAAAGATACTAAAATAGATACTGAACTAAACAAAAAATGCGGTCAGCAAGAAGACCGAAAGATGCGGGGCGAACCGCAACGCACTATCGTGTTGTCTAATCATTTAATGGCCAGTTAACATAGGCCAGTGAGTAAACTACGAGAAAGTGGACAATAGCTGATACCATCCAGTACTAACTGAATTCAACCAAATAGTTCTACAACAAAACAAAAGGTCAATACAGATTGAACATAGGATAACAGATAAGTTCTCTGGAGATACAAGTGTCAGACACGGACGGTTCCCTCCTTACAAAGGTTCTATTAACTGTTTTTGTTTTTATGGAATACCATTTGCCATTACAGCACATACAGCACACCAAATAGCCAATAGAAATTGAACATAGGATAACAGATAAAGTTCTCTGGAGATACAAGTGTCAGAAACGGACGGTTCCCTCCTTACAATGGTTCTATTAACTGTTTTTGTTTTTATCGAATACCATTTGCCATTACAGCACATACAGCACACCAAAGAGTCAATAGAAATTGAACATAGGATAACAAATAAGTTCTCTGGAGATACAAGTGTCAGACACGGACGGTTCCCTCCTTACAATGGTTCTATTAACTGTTTTTGTTTTTATCGAATACCATTTGCCATTACAGCACATACAGCACACCAAAGAGACAATAGAAATTGAACATAGGATAACATATAAGTTCTCTGGAGATACAAGTGTCAGAAACGGACGGTTCCCTCCTTACAAAGGTTCTATTAACTGTTTTTGTTTTTATGGAATACCATTTGCCATTACAGCACATACAGCAAACAAAAGAGCCAATAGAAATTGAACATAGGATAACAGATAAGTTCTCTGGAGATACAAGTGTCAGAAACGGACGGTTCCCTCCTTACAATGGTTCTATTAACTGTTTTTGTTTTTATCGAATACCATTTGCCATTACAAAGTCCGTTCACACATTAAGTGAAATACGACCTCAATATGTTAGAAAGGATATCCTATATTAATGCTTGGAAAAGGGATGACCAGGAACTGTCATACATCTGATATTTTCCCTTTTCAACATTGTCAAATTACACCCCGTCTACCTAGAAGAAACACCCCAATCTAAAAACACCCCTAGAGTAGCTCCTGTGACTTCACAGAAGATATACGCAAAGGAGGCTTCGTGCCTTCTTTATTGTGAAGCAAGTGAATTTAAAAGGCTGTTCAAAAATGAATGGTTTTCTAAATATGATTTTAAGGATTAAATAAACAGGAAATAAAATAGATAAAAAATGGTGTTAAATTATTAGCATTATTATTTGTATTGTATTATTGATTGACAAATTTTGAAGAAGGAGTTGAGTGTTGAGACTTCAGTTTGTGGTAGCGGGTATACGATATATATTTTTTCTTAACCCATTCTGAAGCGAAAGCAATTCTTTTTCTTTAATCTCGTGGATTCATTTGATAATCATTCCTTGTCCTAGCATTTAAAGGGGATGTGGTTGTGTTAAGTTTGTTGTTAATAATTGATATTAAATAGATAAAAAAAAAACATAAAATTGAAATTTGCTAAGAATAACAAACATTCAACCTGGTTCAATTTAACCTGAGCCTTCTGATTAAGGCAAAGTCAACCCGGAGCCACAAAGAACCTCGACCCCTCAGGCAAAAATCGTAAGCACTAACAAAGCGAAGTAGATCACGTAATTAACAAAACTTCTAACAAACTCAATACAATGCTAATTAAATAATCAGTAAAATAACTTGAATTAAACAAAACTTACTTGGTGAAAGAATAACGTGGCAATTTGGTCATTATGACAAAGTGCTATTTCGTGACTAATAGAAAAGAGCCATCTTTTAATAATTAGGCAGGTGGCAGCAGCAGTTGTATAATTTTGTATATATATTGAGTGAGGAATCTCTCCGGGCTGTAGTTTACGTTCTAGAAAACAACAACTATAGTTTATTAGACGTTTCTTTTATTATTTTTTTTTCGGGCTCTTATTACTATTTGCACAAAGTTTTTTTTACCCGTTTTATCTGCTGAAAGTTTGACCTTAGTACTTATATACATCTGAATATTATGATTTCATTTATAACTTTTCATACCCAAAATTCTAACCAAAAATTCTCCAAATGCTTCTTAAAATGTTAAGATTCGGGCTATTGGGTGAATATATTTGATTGAGATTGGGTGAAATAAAGCCCGGATTGAAAACCAAGGTACTTAGCATAGAAATACATGCAACAAAACATAACATAGTGGCAATAGAAAGGTATAGAATGAACGTCGCATCCAGGTGTGAGCGGAGGGGTGAGATGTTACCGAGTTTAACTCCCCCTCCCCCCCCCCCAAAGAAAAAAAACTTGTCAGACCCGTAAAAAAGTAACAAATGCATATAAACAAATTTCTAATGAGTTTTGAAAAGTTTTCTTACCCCCCCCCCCGGAAAAAACCCTGGATACGCCCTTGAATAGAATATAGGGAATACGATCCTCACGGTGAGGGAAACGCCTTAGATTTGGCTGGAATGAAACCGACAGATAAAAAATATAAAGTTATGAGGATCCCCTAGGAATACGTTGAGATGGGGGCGGAGAATTCTCCTCTGGGAGGAGCCTATTCTTACTTAGCAGCAATTATTATTATTGTAGAAAGTAGTCATTACCCAGTAGTGATACAGCCCACAGTAAACATTCAATTAAAATATAACGACAGAATAGGACATACAGTTCAGGAAACAGGGAACCCCTCCTCTGGGTCATTTCTACAATTAATTAGTAGTAATTACTATTATTTTAAGTAGTAATTACTGCTTAGTAGTAATACAATCCAAAAAATATGTTTAATTAAAATAAAAGCGCCGAACAGTTAAGGATACACTAAACCCTGATTACCATTAACAAACAAATATTGTGATGTAATGAGGACAAGAGAGGGAAAAACTATATACAGAAACTGTCAAAGCCAAAATAAGAAGGAGAAGTGACAATATATTAAACCACAGATAAAAAGAGAAGAAAGAGAAATGAATCATTTTACGAGGATTTTAGTAATTCATTTTAATTCTATAATTTTAATTTCTATAACTAATTTATGATTAATTTTAATAATGTATTGAAATATAATGCATAATATAATGTACTGTATAGATATAATAATGTATAGAATAATATGTTATGCATAGAATAATAATGTACTGTAACTACTGTAATTGTATCCATAATTGATTTTTTTTCTCGTTATTTATATTTGTTTATTATATCTAATATACATTTACAATATATGATTTAAACCTAAACTTATAGGTTATATCCATAATCTATAAAATTATATAACGTATTATATTATATTTTATATATATATATATATATATATATATATATATATATATATATATATATATATATATATATATATATATATATATATATATATATATATATATATATATATATATATATATATATATATATATATATATATATATATATATATATATATATATATATGTATATATATATATATATATATATATATATATATATATAATATATATATATATATATATATATATATATATATATATATATATATATATATATATATATATATATATATATATATATATATATATATATATATATATATATATATTTATATATATATATATATATATATATATATATATATATATATATATATATATATATATATACATATATATATATATATATATATATATATATATATATATATTAAGAGGCATTTTTTATAGACAGAAATATGGGCTCTCCATGGGTGCCCCCCTTTCTCCAATACAGGCTGATATTTT